>NW_006297152.1:3549701-3550142 GCF_000327345.1 Myotis davidii
CATCTACAGCAAACAAGCTAGGGCGAAGGTAGCCAAATCCATTTTGGAGACAACAGGCCAACAGGGTTCTCTCTACATGTTTAGTACTGAGAACCTGTACTGAGCAGGTTCACCCTCAGGGCTGGTCTGTGGGAAAAAGTAGAGAAATCTACGTCCTGCTCCTTAATGCCCTGGAGGCATTTCGGTCACCATGGATAGACTGGAACCGCACAGATAAGAGCTAATAAAATGTGGCGGGGGCCTCATGAGCGATCCAGGTGATAACATTACTGATTGTGAGCTCCTTGCTAGCCAAGGCCGCGTTTTATTCATCTTTGCGTTCCCAGAGCCTGTCCCCTAGTCTGTGTCCAGTGTTTGCTCTTTGAGTAAATGTAATACGTGAAGGAATGAACACCACGGAGGTCCAGAGTCCGGAATGAGGCTGAGTTCATCAGGGAGGGC
>NW_006297152.1:3550699-3554629 GCF_000327345.1 Myotis davidii
CACACACACACACACACACATTAATGCTTGTGGCAAAGACATCTACAGCAAACATGCTAGGGCGAAGGTAGCCAAATCCATTTTGGAGACAACAGGCCAACAGGGTTCTCTCTACATGTTTAGTACTGAGAACCTGTACTGAGCAGGTTCACCCTCAGGGCTGGTCTGTGGGAAAAAGTAGAGAAATCTACGTCCTGCTCCTTAATGCCCTGGAGGCATTTCGGTCACCATGGATAGACTGGAACCGCACAGATAAGAGCTAATAAAATGTGGCGGGGGCCTCATGAGCGATCCAGGTGATAACATTACTGATTGTGAGCTCCTTGCTAGCCAAGGCCGCGTTTTATTCATCTTTGCGTTCCCAGAGCCTGTCCCCTAGTCTGTGTCCAGTGTTTGCTCTCTGAGTAAATGAAATACGTGAAGGAATGAACACCCCAGAGGTCCAGAGTCCGGAATGAGGCTGAGTTCTTCAGGGAGGGCTACCTGGAAGGATATTAAGTCTCTGCTGAGAAATGTAAGACATGAGTTATCCTATCTAATAAAAGAGAAACATGGTAATTGGCGTACGACCGCTACCCTAATTCCAAAATCAAGAAAAGCCGTTTGGCCGGGGCAGGGCGTTAACGTCGTGTTTTGTGTTCTGGTGTCCCAGTGATAAAGGAAGCAGCGATCCTGAAGAAACACAACCTGTTTGAAGACAACATGGCCTTGCCCAGTGAGAGTGTGTCCAGCTTGACCGACCTGAAGACCCCCGTGGGGTCCAGCCAGGCCAGCCCCGCCCGGAGAGCCTCGGCCATTCTGCTCGGAGTGGCCGATGGTGAGACCCCCAGTAACGACGTGTTCCCGGAACCAGAGGGAAAGCAGCAGCCTGGGGTCCCCAGTCCGTTGGCCCAAGGAGAAAGCCTTTCTTCCCCAGATGGGGACGCGCAGGGGGTTCGTTCAGGCACCGGGGACCCTGTCGTGGACCCCCTGGCTGCAGAGGACACAGCAGGAGCCTGGGGCACCCACTCATCAGAGCTGGAGTTTGCAGGGACTCCTGCGGACAGAGAAGCCGCCACCCTCCAGGAACCACAATCCCTCTCTGCCTCATGCTCCTTGAAGGAGCTCAGAAGTTTGTTGACGGTGACCGTCGAGGTACCCACGGTGTCTGCCACCCTCGAGACTGAAAAAGATACACACCCGGAGACCGTTGTTCCCCAAGAAATTGACAAAGAAGAGGAAATGACCCAAACCCAAGTCCACACGGAGGCCACTGAAGCAGCTGCCTCCAATCAGGACGACAGTGAAGAAGGTGGAGTCGGGGAGAGGGAGGCCTGTTCTCCAGCTGCTGAGGTCAAGGCCGAGGCCGGGGCCAGTGGGGTGGAGTCGGGGGGATGTTCAGGGGCTCAGCCAGCCTGCGGGGGGCTCAGCCAGGGCCCCAGCGGCCCAGGCCCCACGGAGGAGCAGGCGGAGGCTGGAGAGCCCACCGGGAGGGACGCCCATGAAGGGGGTAAGGCCGTGCCACAGGGAGGCTGCATTTTAAACTCTGACCCCGTGGGCCCCAGGGAGAGCCAGGTCTCTGTGGAAGACGCAGTGGGAGGGAAAAGTGGCCCAGCCCAGGGTGCTGCCGGCGTGGGTGCAGAGGAGGTGAAGGGTCCCCGTGTCTACGAGTGTCAGTGGGTGGTGGAGAATGCTCCAAACACCGACATCCTAGGTCCACAGGAAGAGGATGCAAGAGAGGGTCCCCCAGAGCAGCCCTCGGAGGAGTGAAAGGGACAATTTGGCCAAAGTATCTCTATGAGCAAACCCAGCTAATGGGTTAATTATGGGTACACTTAGGGGGTGCATGGGATTGTTACAAAAAAGTAAAAAAAAAAGTATTACCTACTGCCTTAATCTGTAGAATGAAATCAGAGGGGATGCACACAGGGCACGAGCACTGAGGCAAACCCTTGTGGACCTGAGCTGTTCTGCCACGAATTCCTGCTTTAGCGTTTTCATAGGAATTACACAGGTAATGGCGGGTGCGGGGTGAGAGACACCTGAGGGTGTCCGGGGGAGGGAGTGGGGGTCGCATTGAGGACAGAGAACACAGTAGGGGCATGGTTTTCAATACACTCTGCAGTGTCTTCTAATGCACTTTAAGGCTTTTCCATTCTTTGTAAGAATGCAGATCTGTGCTGTAAATCCCACTACACTATATGGACTTCTCTGTCTCTTCAGGACTCGGCCTTTGCCCACGGTCAGGCTGCAGGAAAGGGTAGGTGGAGGGCACAGGCACCACCTCTGTGGGCAGCCCCACAGGGCCTGAGAGCTCAGGGAGGCTGGGCAGGAACAGAGGAAGGCGGTGGTCTGTGCAACTGTCTGGGCCTGGTACTAAATCTGCTCTCAATGTCTTGTCAATTGATTTGTTAATTCTTATTCATTAATCACCTCTTGAGGAAATTCAGACGAAAATTTCCCTGTCATGTTTAAGCATTCCAAATTAGCCTTAAATTGTGCAGAGAAAGAGCTTAGCTAAATTATTGGGCATAAAGTCTTCCAATTAAACACATGTTATTGAAACAGATACTCTATGCCACATGCTGTGTGTTAGGCATCATACGAGAGAGAGAGAGAGAGAGAGAGAGAGAGAGAGAGAGAGAGAGAGAGAGAAGGAAAGATAAGGTGCCTTGTTCAGTGTACATTAAAAGGCCCAAGGGAATTTACTCTAAGAAAACACCTATTTTCAAATGATATGTTTTCTGTGTTGGCATGAAAGCTTCCTGTCTTTCCATTAAAACAGTCCTGCTTCACTCCCAGAAGGAAATAAAGTGAGTGCATGAAAAAAATGAATAAGAAAGAAAGATGGAAAAAAAAGGGAGAGAGAGAGAAAAGCCAAGGTGTATATATATACATACCATCAGGTTCCAAAGATGTTACCAAAAGTAGAAATCATTTGTTTAGTCATTTAGCAAGTTGAGTCTTTATGTCCCAGGTGCTGGAGATCGGTGGTTAAAAAAGATCTGTTTCTTTCTCCCAGACCTTACACTTTTAGCGGAAATAGACACAGACATCTTCTAAATCGGTATATATACATACCATCAGGTTCCAAAGATGTTACCAAAAGTAGAAATCATTTGTTTAGTCATTTAGCAAGTTGAGTCTTTATGTCCCAGGTGCTGGAGATCGGTGGTTAAAAAAGATCTGTTTCTTTCTCCCAGACCTTACACTTTTAGCGGAAATAGACACAGACATCTTCTAAATCGTTCCAAAGATGTTACCAAAAGTAGAAATCATTTGTTCCGTCGTTTCGCAAGTTGGGGCCATGATGTCCTAGGTGCTGGAGATCGGTGGTAGACAGATCTCTTCTTTTCTCCCAGAACTTACACTGTTAGCGGAAATAGACACAGACATCTTCTAAATCCATTGTGACCTACAACTGTTAACGTCCAGGTGGACTGGACCTCCAAAAGATCGAATAAAGGAGTGTCCTATTGTCCTTCAGAAAATACCAGTTTATTTCCTAAAAGCTTCAGTCCCAGTACCACATCTTTATACTTCCTTCCACAGATTTCAATATCAGATCCCAACATACCATTGCCCCAAGAGCTCATTTTGATCACCATCAGCTTGTAAGTTTATATCAGTTCTTCAGCGGATTTGCCCCAGAGTTCAACCATTTAAACAGGAATTCCAATATCTCCCTCTCCACCTCCTCACAAAGAATTTCTTGGATTTCTAGGTCTTTAAGGATGAAAGAGAATCAGTGTCAACATCGTCTCCTATGACAACGTTCTTTGAGTGCTTAGAGTCTAAGAGCCTTAGACCCTCGTGGCTAGGAAGGATCTCCTTACAGATGCAGGTGTATGGTCCCTGTAACACCCAGCACTCGCTCTTGTCCTTGCATTTAGCATGGACTATGGAAGTTACGTCTCTTCCAGGGGCTCTTCTCTTCAAGGACAGCAATTA
>NW_006297152.1:3556036-3566527 GCF_000327345.1 Myotis davidii
GTCCATTCATCTGTGGGTGGACGCCCGGGGGGCTTTCACGTCTTGGCTATTGCTAGTAACACTGCAATGGCATAGGGGCGCACCTTTCTCTTCGAATTCTTGTTTTGGATTTCTCCAGATGGATGCCCAGAAGTGGGATGGGTGGGTCGTGTGTAGTTCCAGGTGTAATTTTTTGAGGAATTGCCATACTGATTTCCATGATGGCGGCACCAGTCTGCATTCCCACCGCCAGTGCACCAGGGTCCCTTTCCCCACATTCTCACCAGCATTTGTGGTTGGCTGACTTACTGATGAGTGGTCTGCAGCCCTTGAAACCTGCAGGGGAGCACTCAGGAGTCCCAGCGCCCAGTCACACCCCCAGGAATTCCAGTTCTGATTTAGCTGGGGTTTTATTTGATTACTAGAGGCCCAGTGCATGAAATTAATGCACTGGGAGGGTCCCTAGCAGTTGCTGGCTGCCAGCTGGGTACTCCCTCCCTTCCCTCGGCTGGTCCTGCCCCCTGGTTCAACTCCTGGGACAACTCCTGGTCGAGGGGACAATTTGCATACTATGCTTTTATTATATAAGATAAGTGCTAAATGACAGGGAAGAGAAGGACATCACTGACTAAAACAATAATACCGTTTCACTAGGTAGACAAAGTGGCACCGGGGCCTCCCTCCCTTCCCCTGGCCAGCCCTGCCCCTGGACAACTCCTGGTCGAGGGGACAATTTGCATACTATGCTTTTATTATATAAGATAAGTGCTAAATGACAGGGAAGAGAAGGACATCACTGACTAAAACAATAATACCGTTTCACTAGGTAGACAAAGTGGCTGCCTGTGCCTTCTCTTTCCCATAAATGAACAGGGCTGGGATTTGCCTTCTGAAGCATGCCACTTCAAGGAAAACATCGACACTGGACTGATTATTTTATTTTGTTTTTGGTCACTATATAAAGAAAATAAACACAAAACACATTGTAACCATGTATTTACTCTGCCAAGTGCCAATATTCCAATAAAATGTTCATTCTTGGAGAAGGGTCCAGATGTCATATTTATTTGGGTTTGGGCTAGTTTCATCTTTTCTAGCACATGCCATGACTTGAGCTGGGAGGAACAGCCCTCAGAGACGGAAGGTGAGTCACAGTCACTGTATTACGGAACTTTTAATTTTCTGTCATCGGGAAGAAATCCACAGGGAAATCACTTACTAGTCATGTCAGATGTAATTACGCTTTGAAACTGCATACGCTTATTTCTCTAGGAATTAGATTATGTCTAAGTACAGCAATGGGCAATTACTCTTGACGTAATTGAAATGCTGTTCAAACCAATTTATTTTCAGCAGGTAACCCTGAGTGAAACATTCATTCTTTCTATGCTTATAAGCAACACAATGTTTACTCACCAATGTTGACAGTTGCTCATTCATCCATGAATCCACTTCACCCTAAATATAATGATTGTGTTTCTATCGTATGCAGGCACTCTAGTGGGTGCTGGACAAACAGAGGTGAACATGGCGGGTGTGATCGCTACACCTCCAATTTGCAGGGTGAACGTGGCGAGGGAGAGCCCAAAAAGGTATTTACTTCCTTGCCTGGCATGAACCTTGTCTATAATCTCAGCTTTAATTCTATCTACACCAACAGCTTCAGACAAGAGAGGAAGGAACACTGGAGAAATCAAGTCCAGGGGAGCTGGAACACTCAGTGTGGCATAAACTTCCCCACTCCTCTCCTCCTTCCACACCAAGCATCCAGTGGGCAGGAGCCATTCCCAGAGCGGCTCCCCCACAACTTCTGTTTAGGGCCAATAATCAGATTGGAACTGGAGGTGAGTGGGTTGATTTGGAACTACTTCAGCGTAGTTTTTCTTAGATTATATGTTTACGTGGTATGGCTGGGATGGGACTGATGGAGGTCTTGAGAGGAGACAGCTAAACCTGTATGCCAGTGTCTGTAGTTGCCATGTTAATAATTGTCAAGAACTAGAAAACAACCCATATGTCTTTTTTTTTTCAAATATATTTTATTGATTTTTTACAGAGAGGAAGGGAGAGAGATAGAGAGTTAGAAACATCGATGAGAGAGAAACATCGATTAGCTGCCTCCTGCACATCTCCTACTAGGGATGTGCCTGCAACCCAGGTACATGCCCTTGACCGGAATCGAACCCGGGACCTTTCAGTCCACAGGCCGACGCTCTATCCACTGAGCCAAACCGGTTTCGGCGAACCCATATGTCTTGTGGTACGTCCATATGATAGATTACTACTCAACAATAAAAAGGAATGCTCTGCTAACATAGAGGGTAACATACATGAGTCTCAAAATAATTAAGCAGGGTGGAAAAGGCCAGACCAAAAAAAAAAAGAAAAGATGCCTACTATATACTTCCTTTTATATGACATTCTGGGAAAGGACAAATTTAGAGATAAAAATAGATCATCAGTTGCCTGCAGCTGGAGGTCAGTAAGTTGGGGAGACTGACTGTGGGGTGGCATGTAAGGGAATTTGGGGGATGAACTGTTCTAGATCTTGATTATGGTGGTTGCTCTGTGACTATATCCATTTGTTAACACATAACTGTATCCTGAAAAGGGATTCTTTGGGTGCATTTACTCCTGTCTTTAGGCCCGTATAGAATTGAGAGTGACACAAAGCCAAAAGGGAAAAGCCACTAGAAATGGTCGCCAAGGTAAAATTGGTTCCCTAAAATAACCATTTGATGAGTACTGTTCTGCAGGGCTCTGCTGCTCCTTTGAAGTTCTGGTCTGGACTCAAATCTTTTTCCCCAGAATTCTGATAATGATGCCTTGGCATCTGCCAGACCATCTTGCTGGCACTGTCTTCCCAAGGTGGAGAACCAGGCACACACCAGGGCATGGCAAGTGCTGGCAGACTGCCCAGTGGGGGGTGAGGAACTCCTAGCCTCTACTTCCAGTCACGTGCTACTGAGGAAGCCCCCAGGAGGTCTAACATGAAAGACAACTTCGTTTACTTAAGGCCATTACCGCTTGCTTGACATGCCTTAAGAAATCACAAATATGAGAGAGATCACACTCATTAAAGCACAACATGACATGCGGGGCGGGGTGGGGGGGGAGGGAGGAGAGACACAACATCTGGTTAAATGAACTCTGAAAAGCCTAACTTTAAAATCTTTCTTCTGAATATCCTTTGATGTATAAGCCTTTTATTTTTTTGATTCTTTGAAAAATAGTGGTTTCCAGATCAAAACCACAGATAGAAACTTTCTCTAGGTGGGTAAAAACCACCTGAAAATTGCTAGACTCTGTTAAAGGGGATGAGATTAAACACATTGACACAAAGCATTTTATTTTATTTTTAAATATTTTTTAAAATATATTTTTATTGCTTTCAGAGAAGAAGGGAGAGGGAGAAATGGAAACATCAATGATGAGAGAGAATCAGTGACTGGCTGCCTCCTGCACGCCCCCTACTGAGGATCGAGCCTGCAACCTGGGCATGTGCCCTTGACGGGAATCAAACCTGGAACCCTTCAGTCCGCAGTCCGGCGCTATATCCACTGAGCCACACTGGCTAGGGTGACACAAAGCATTTTATATAAATCTCCGTGAACAAGACAATCTCATAATTACTCTTTAAAATTTAGTAAACCCATAAAAATTGGAGAGCCACTCCTTTAAATGAAATATTTTTCATTCTTAGTTATATAACCATTATCATAAAAGCAATAACTTTGTTCCACTTAATTAAACAGATACTGATGCCCCAACTGGGAATCACACTGTGACCTCCTGGTGCATGGGCTGACACTTAACCACTGAGCGATATAGGCCAGGCAAAACCACTTCTATTTGACTAGTATACCTGTCTCTTAATTTCCCTGCTTTCTCACCAAAACCTAATATTAAGTAAGTTGAATAACTTGGCAAACCATTAAGTTTGTTTTTAAAACTTTTAACAGACTCCGCCTGTCCAAAAGTGGACCCGTAAATAACAACCCCGTGTACTTTTAATCATATTTAATTTGTTTTAAATTCCAGGAGCAACTGCAATTACTAGTGTTACAGCCTTTACTGTTTACTAGCTGTGTCTTTTATCGCCAGGAGATTGAAATACTCTCAAGGGAAGTTGCCTTCCAGTAACGCATTATTCCTATGCATCTTATACAGAGGAGAGAGGGAAAGGAAAGTCCTAAAGATACGCTGGCAAAACCTCTGCAACTGTAAAATTTACTCAAGGCTCAGACAAAAAAGGATTTTTTAAAAACACCTCTCTAAGGAGATCCTATTATTTGTTGATAGTACTTAGGGATTTGATAGATAAACTATACATGATAAGCAAAATTAAAAGTAAAATGGGACAGATTTTTCACAGTTAACCAATTTTATAGGGTGTCCCAAAATTCAAATCTTGCATGAGCATTAACAACAACAGCAAAAAATAAAAGCCTAATTTTACTTGGTTTATTGAATCAGATTCTAATATCTGTTGCCCTTTGATTTCAATCCCTTCAATTTGATAAGCATTACCAAGTACCAATTATGGCCCAGGAGCAGGGACAATGAAGACCACGGCTTCGCATATGTGCCAGCAAAGCCGTGGAGGCCATTTACCCGATGTGCTATTCCATACATAACCCTATACTGTAAACTTTATGAATCAATAAAAAATTTACGATTTTTAATTATAAACCTGTGTTTTCTATCAAAATTACTTCTTGTGTGAATTTTGGGTCACCCTATAGGAATCCAGGAACATATATAAAAGTCATATTTGCGTCTTCACTGTTAAGTATATATAACCATGATTGTAAAAACACCAAAGCAAGACTTAGGCATAGAATGCCAAGTGTCTCCTAATACTTGCTATCCTCTGCTCCTTTCTAGTTATAGAATCTCCTGGGTTTGAACTGGGCATGTGTCTGCCCAGTTAGAGGCTAAAATCTCAGCCTTTCTTGTAGCTAAGTGTGACCAATTGATGAACTCTTTTCCAATGAGACGTGAGCATTGGACGTGATGTGTGGACCTTCCTGGTCACATCCTTTAAAAATATATATATATATAATTGATTTTAGAGAGGAAGGGAAAGGGAGAGAGAGAGAAACATCAATGATGAGAATCATTGATTGGCTGCCTTCTGCACGCCCCTACTGAGGATCGAGCCCACAACCCAGGCATGTGCCCTTGACCAGAATCAAACCTGGGACCCTTCAATCCTATCCACTGAGTCAAACCTAGGGCTGTAAACCTAAGGCTAGGGCTGGTCACATCCTTTATAAAGGAAACTACTTGCCCTCTTCTCTCTCCCTTCCAGACTAGCTGAAAGGTTTATGTGATGCTGGTGAAGCAGTTTGTACGATAGAGACGCTGACCAGCGGACAGCATAGCAATCTGAGTTCCTGGATGACCTTGTGGAATAGAATTGCCTACCAGCCCTGAAACACCCACCTGTTTCTGAATATTATCTGGAAGAGAAACAACTTTCTTTCTTGTATAAATGATTATATTTGGGATTTCTTTCTTGTAGCACCTGGGCTTGTACCATAACTAATAAAAGGGTTTGGCATTATCGTCACTATCGTTTGTACTGTGTTCAAACTTTTTGACTATCTTTTTAAAAGACATAGGAACTTTAGTTTTTAAGTTAGCAGGAAGGCTTTTATGGCTACTGGCTTAGGGGGATTGTTAGCATTAAACGATACAATACGGTGTTTATGAAACCTCTGTAAACTTAAAAAGGTTTCAAACAAGTCATTATGTTAATAGCAAGCTAACACAGTGGTTCTCAACCTGTGGGTCGCGACCCCTTTGGCGGTCAAACGACCCTTTCCCAGGGGTCGCCTAAGACCATCCTGCATATCAGATATTTACATTACGATTCATCACCGTAACAACATTACAGTTATGAAGTAGCAACGAAAATAATTTTATGGTTGGGTCACAACATGAGGAACTGTATTTAAAGGGCCAGAAGGTTGAGAACCACTGAGCTAACAATCCATGATAGCAGTGGGGTTAATGGTTTTTCTGCAAACATTTTAGCCATCTAATGCGGCCCACCTCTCAGATAACACAATCCAGTGGACATGCGCATGCCTCCAGAATAATTGGCTTTCCAGGCATTATAATATAGCAGAAGGAGGAGTACTGAAGTACGCAGAGATCATCTTTTTGATTACTTCATGGAAGTGGCAGCCTATTTTATTGTGTATGAAGTTAGCTGTAGTTACCTGGGAGACTGACGTAGTTCACCACTTAACAGATTTTATAAAGTGGCCTCATTGGTGCTGTCTAATTTAATGTCTCATGCTTTAATGTAAAAGCAAATCTAACGAATCCTTCTATTGCCGTATCATTTATACTTCACTCCTCTCAAATTGTTTATTGGATTAATGATCCTGGCAACATTTGCTGAGTATTCACTGCCTGCAGAACCCACCCTGAGGGAATTTGCAAATAAAATAAAGACCTTTGTGTCCTTATCTCATTTGAACTTCCTGCAGCCTGGTTTCCTATTGGCCACTCCCTCCTGACACTTGCTCTTCCTTTGATTTCTGTGACTCTTTTCTCTGGTTTGCTTCCAGACTTTCTGATCTTCTTTCCTTTGATATTCTTCCACTTCTTAAAAGTTGGAGATCCCCCGTGTTCCTTCCTGAACCTTCTCTTTTCACCCTTCATTCTTAGACTTTTTGGAGTCACGAACCCCTTGGAGATTATAATGAAATACACTAGTGGGCGGCGGCCTGGGTCCCTGATGCATGCTATTTTAGGATTACATGAACATCCTGAAGCAACTAGTGACCCCCTCAGGGTCCTTATCCCTCAGGTTAAGAACTACTGTTCCATGACTTTTAACTACCTCCTATCCAGAATCAATCTCTCTCTCTCTCTCTCTCTCTCTCTCTCTCTCTCTCTCTCCCCCCTCAGATATATCCAGTTGCTTATTGTATTCCTTCACTTAGATGTCAAACATGAACCTTAAACTCAAACTCACCACGTCCCAGCTGAACTCATCATATAGCTTCCTCTCCCCAACTGCTCTTCATCCTGTGGTTTCTACTTTGGTGAGCAGCGTCACCATCCAATAAACTGCTCAAGTTATAAAGAAGATTCAGGGCCGAATGTGAAATCAAGGCCTTGGGGGCTGTGGAAGAGCTGCCTTCACCCAAGAATCTTAATCTCAGCCGTAACTGTCTACCCCACAATAATGAGAGTATCAATAGCTACTCTTCACTGAGCTCTTTCAAATCGTGCTAGATATTTTACACACATCATCTTATCATCTTGACAGCACATTAACAACAATGTAAGCTTTTCAGGGGAATCTTTTCTATCCGTGGTTGGTTGAATCCCGGATGCGGAACCCACAGATATGGAGGGCTCACTGTATTCTTATTCCTGTTTACAAATGAGAGAACGAAGGCACAAAGACATTTAGTAATTTGCTTAAGATAATATAGCTAATAAGTAGCAGAACTGGCTCAGAGCCATTGTTCTTGGCCACCTACACTACCTGTGCTACCTGTGCGGAATGATGTTGAATGATGCTGCCTTAAAACCTGTGTGTCCCAACTGAAATGTCAAGTAAAAACTATGCTGGTGGTGCAAATGGGGATGTGCACTAGCTTGTGATGAGCTATGGACTTGCCTTGTTTTCCTGATACATAAATGGCTGCTAAGTGAGACACTCAACCACATGTGCGAGCTTAACATTAAATACGACTTGCCTGTGAGAGCTGGTGCAGGAGTCACTGAGAGAAGTGGAAGAGTCTGAGGTTGGCCCTGACCGGTTTGGCTCAGTGGATAGAGCGTCTGCCTGCAAACTGAGGGGTCCCGGGTTCGATTCCAGCCAGGGGCATGTACCTTGGTTGCGGGCATGTCCCCGGTGCGGGGTGTGTGGGAGGCGGCTGATCGATGTTTCTAACTCTCTATCCCTCTCCCTTCCTCTCTGTAAAAAAAATCAATAAAATATATTTGCAAAAAAAAAAAAGAGTCTGAGGTTGAAGTGATTTTGAAGATCTTTCATCAGTGATTCTCAACCTTGGCTGCACATTAGAATCACCTGGGAATCTTTTTAAAATCCTGATTTCTGGCCAGAACCGGTTTGGCTCAGTGGATAGAGCGTCGGCCTGCGGACTCAAGGGTCCCAGGTTCGATTCCGGTCAAGGGCATGTACCTTGGTTGTGGGCACATCCCCAGAGCGGGAGGTGCAGGAGGTGGCTGATTGGTGCTTCTCTCTCATAGATGTTTCTAACTTTCTATCCCCTCTCCCTTCCTCTCTGTAGAAAATCAATAAAACATTAAAAAAAAAATCCTGATTTCTGGGCCTCATCCTCCAGAAATTCTGTTTCTGCGCTATGGGGTGGGGCCACAACATTAGTAACAAAGAAACAGAATTTCCGGAGGATGAGACACAGAAATCAGGATCTTTAAAAAGATTCCCAGGTGATTCTCATGTGCAGCCAAGGTTGAGAACCACTGTCTTACATCTTGATTGACAGGTAGAGAAAGCCCCGGAAACGTTATTGGGGCCAATAAATCATCCACATTTCCTAGTCTCTTTCTTGGAATTTGGAGAAGTCAGGCAGACAGCCCAGCACGGAGTCAGCCCACAACACTCCCCTGAGTACATTTTCTGTGAAGTACTCTTTCCAGGGTCTGGTTGTCTTAAAGTCTCTGGTTGTGAACGTAGAGTGCGTACTGTCCTTGTTAGTGTTTGCAAGATTGGGTTCTCAAGAAGAAAAGTGTTCTGTGAATGCCACACGCTACCAGAGAATGGGAACAGTGATTTGAAGAATGCCAAAAGCACCACTCCCAAATGCCACACCAGAGTTTTAGGAGTATTTAGATCCGTCATATTAAATAATTCAAGTCATTTAGGGACAACTACTGCTGTCTAGCCAGTGTCACACAGCTGTCCCAGCCTCCTGGGACTATCTCTGAGCCATGAGATCCTAACCAGGACTCCTCCCTTTCCCTAACTCCTGATCCATCCCGGCAAGTAAACAGAGAGAACACCAGGTGAGCACACCTATTTACATAAGTCACAAGGCTGTGCAAACAAACTCTTAACTGGTTAAAGGGCGTCTTATTTCTTGTCGCTTTGAATGGGCGTTACACATCCAAAATCTTGTCCATATTCTTTAAAACCCTTCTTCTCTTGTATGCTTCCCACTAGTATTTCTCCCCCCAGGACAATAGGCCACGGTCTCTCCTGTTTAACTCCTATGTCATTTTCGTCACTAAATTAACATGTGTAGGTTTTAAAATGATGAATGTAAATTTTTCCCAGTGTCCATAAACTGCCAATTAACTGAGAGATTCTGTTATTTCCATTAAAGGGTTAAAATGGGTTCCCTTTTGAAACGCACTGTGTGAACATATTTTTTTTTCCATTTCCAGGGGCTCCACCTGGGATATGATAAAAGTTCCAATGCTTTTGGGCTCCAAATGGACTCAATCATTGGCTAGAAATTGAATTTCAGCCAGAAAGAAAAAGGTGCTTATTATTTAGCAAGTTAACAAAGAACATATTTTAGGCTCTCATTGTACACTTTTAAAATGCAGAGTTCATTTGAAAACAAACAAATAAGCCAAGGAAGGAAAAATAACCCAGAGAATTCTACACATTAAAAGTCAGTGCTGAAGGTCACTGACTATTTTTCTGTTTTCTTTGTTCTTAGTTTTCAAATACTGGGTGATGGGTGCTGACCTTTCACTCACCGTGTTCTCTGTGCCAGGGCCAAGAACAATCCACAGGTATTATTTATTTAGCTAACTTCATCCTTAAAGCTGCCAAAGCGGATCCAGGATGGCGCCAATATAGGGTTGCAGGTCCATAAAAAGGATAAAATCAAATATTGTTCAGAAGTGACCTCATGTGTTTTCACAGCCTCCATGTCAGTAGATAAAAGGACTACAGTGGGGCCTTGACTTATGAGTTTAATTCCTTCCGAGACCGAGCTCGTTAACTCAAATTCCTCTGTCAACTCAAAGCAAAAAGCCACCGAGAGACAGCTGGTATCTCAAAAAACTCGTAAGTCAAGGCCCCACCGTATCTCTTTCAAGGCCCTTTCTCCAAATACAGTCACATACTGAGGTCCTGGAGGCGAGGACTTCAACATATGAATTGGGGGGCGGAGGGGAGTTCTGCCCATAACCATGTGTGAGTGGGGGGAGGATCTGGTCAGGAAGATCATGGAGGTGGACTGGCCAGGGCAAGACAGATATCTGCCAGTGAACTGCAGGTGGGTACCTGGGGGGCTGAAAACTCCATCTTGGGATTTTCCAGAGCTTTCAAAGAAATGAATCCCACAGACAGAAAACAGCTCCAGCCGGCGGCAAAGCACGTCTCCGCTCAGAGGAGAGGGGGCATGGCGGCCACCTGGGTCAGGGAGCTCTTTGTTAGGGAGAATGGGCCCGGTGAAGGGAAATCGATTCTGGCTAAGCGCTGAGCAGCTGCTCCCCGCACAAGCTGCGATGGAGAGGCCCTCTGCCCCGCTCCTCCACTGC
>NW_006297152.1:3566747-3568283 GCF_000327345.1 Myotis davidii
TTGTTATAAAACAGCGGTTCTCAACCTTCCTAACGCCGCGACCCTTTAATACAGCTCATGTTGTGGTGACCCCCAATTCCATTGTTACAAATTGAACATAATTAAAGCATAGTGATTCATCACAAAAACAATATGTAATTATATATGTGTTTTCCGATGGTCTTAGGCGACCCCTGTGAAAGGGTCATTCGGGTCGCGACCCACAGGTTGAGAACCACTGAAATAGAGTATAAAGAGAAGAAAAAAAAAAAAAAGACAGAAAGGAAACCTTAACATAGAGGGAAGAGATGCAGTGAAGGAAGAGGAGTCACTGGTGTCCCCTGAATGGTCAGTCTGAGAGGGAGGTGCATGATGCAAGGTGATAGAAATCAAGGAAGAAACATTTCCAGACAGAGAGCTGAATGCTGCCGAGGGGGATGAGTAAGCCATTTCCTGTGGCCTTGGCGATCACATCCAAGCTCCTAACCGCTGCACCTACCCACTGAATTATCACACAAGAATAACAATGTGGTTTTTCAAAAGGAACCCTAGCCTCACTTTACCCGTGGTTAACCTGGGACAGCGTCATCAAAAATAAATTGCAAGTTCCAACCTCCTGCATTAAACTTTGTCTGCAACTCACACCATTCTCCTTACAGTGAGCTTTTTAGATAACTGTTGTTAATCAAGTCTGAGGCCTCAGGTGCTCTCCTTCACGCTCCTGGTATTAGGCAGTGGTTACATGCAATGGGTTCCAGTCATAAGGGTGGTTGGACTCCTACCTAACCCAGCAGTGTGACAAGGGCTTGTTCCCTAACTTCTCTAGCCTGAGTTTTCTCTTGCAAATTGGTTGGGAAGAGTGCATGAGAGTGCCAGTAAAACTCGCAGCATACTGCTTTCGAAGGCTCAAGTCATTATTGCTGTTAGTATTTTGCAACCTCCCTGAGGACAGAGGATTACTCCAACCAGCACTGTTCCCTAAAGAGTGTGGCACCGAGCGAGGGACATGTGAGCCTCATTCTGCCGGCCTTCAGGGAAACGTCATTCGCGGCAAGAGGGCTAAAGAGCTGGCAAGAGGCTAAAGGAGGAAGGGCTGGCTCCACCGAGCTAGGGCTGGCCACTGGGAGCCACGGAAAGCAGGATCCAAAGAACCGCCCGGGACCATCGGAGGACTACAAGTCCCAGGGTGCCGCGCGCCCACCCGGAGTGGAAACTCCGCAGGTGGAGTCAGGTTGCGGGACCGCCGGGGAGGAAGCAGTGCACGCTGGGACCGGTAGTCTTCAGGTCGCAAGTTCACGGGTCGGAGGCGGGCCCAAGCGACAGATTCGCTCCTTAGTCCCGCCTTTTGTCCACGTCTCACTTCTCCGGGCCAATGCTGTCTCCTATCCTCGGAGCCAACCCCTCTCCGCGCCGGTCCCCATTGGTCCTGGGGCTCGACGTCTGGAGCCCTACCCGGAAGTAGCGCCGGGGGAGGTGGTTTCCTAGACTACGACACCGGAAAGCTGGGGGAGGCGCTCAGGCTACCGAGGGCCGAGGGCGGTGGCAGCGGTGGCAGCG
>NW_006297152.1:3568810-3570953 GCF_000327345.1 Myotis davidii
GTGTCCCGTGTCGCCGCGCGGGGAGAGTCCTGCGGTGGCTTTTCCTGGAAGATGCGATTAGGCGCCGGGCACGGGTGCGCTCCCGCTGTCCGGGGAGACGTGGCCGATCTCCCAGGAGTTAAGGAAATAATGTTTACACCTGTTACGGCGAAAGGGGCCGCTCCTTGGAACGTGAACTTCACCCGTTTCACCATTTCTTGCGCCCCATTTTCATAAGAGGACACTCATTGGATGGTGTTTTCAAAAGCCCCCATGAAGTAATACCCGTTCACTTCACTCAGATTCGTTTGATCAGCTTTGAAAGTGGCGTCAAATGATCAGGTACTCTTGCAGCATTTAGTTCGGAGTCAGTATTCCTAATACACTGTAGGTCCCACAGATGAATAAGGAACAACAACAACAAAAAGAGCCAAGAACAATAGGAAATGGGCAAAGGGCTTGAAGAGTTAATTTCACGCAAATGGTCAGTAAACAAAAACAGGAGCTCAACCTCATCAGTGGGAGAGGTGCACCTTGAAGCAAGGAGGCAGCTGCTTTTTATCGTTCGGTTAGCAAATGCACAGCATATGGAGAGAGCGTTGGCTCGCCGAGGTGTGAGGAGTGAACCTTGATGGGAGCGACGCTGCTGTCGCTCCTGGAATTTAAATCGAATGCGCCCCGATTCATTGATCCCACCTCTAGGAATCTATCCCGCAGAAGCAAAGGATCTGTCAACGTTGAGATAACTGTGCAAACGTGTGCATTTTACAAAATTGTTCCTTGGAGCATCCATACTATGGAATAATGTTCAGACATGAAGGAGGAGGTAGATCATGGGAAGGCTATCCAGGATGTATATATTCCCAAGATTTTTTTTTTTTTTAAAGCAAGTTGTAGAAAAATAGGTATAGTACCATCCCATGTTGTTGTGTTATTTTTTTTAAAGAAAAGAAGTTGTCTAAGGTCAGAAAAACATGGGAAGCTTATTACCCTTTGGGCTTAGAAGGTGAGGTGGAACCATCAGGTTTTATTTTATATACTTTCTTATTTATGTTGTTGCAAGAGTCTTGTGTTTTTTTTTAAGTATGTTTTTATTGATATTTTAGAGAGAGAGGAAGGGAAAGGGAGATAGAGAAACACCCATGGGCCGCTTCCTGCAGGCCCCCTACGGAGGATGGAGCCTACACCCCTGGTGTCCTTTTGGTGAATGGGGAGAAGTTCAACCAACTGCGCCACACTGGCTGGGCAAGAGTCTTGTATTTTTATTTTTTAAATATATTTTTATTAATTTCAGAAAGGAAGGGAAAGGGGGAGAGAGAGAGACACATCCATGATGAGAGAGGACCATTGATCAGCTGCCTCTGCACCCCCCCTACCGGGAATTGAGCCCAGAACCTGGGCATGTGCCCTTGACGGGAATGGAACCCAGGACCCTTCAGTCCACAGGCAGATGCTCTATCCACTGAGCCAAACTGGCGAGGGCAAGAGTCTTGTATTTTTAAATAAAATAGCAATGAAAGAGCATGATGGGAAAAAAGAGAAAATATCAGCTCTGAAAAAGAAATCACCAGTAAATTAATAAGTACCTTAAATTTTTTCTTTATGAATTGAATGTATCATCGATAACTGTTTTACTGAAAAATCCTACTCTGTCCCAGGCACTTTACATGCTATCTCTGTGATCCTCCCTGTTTCTTAAAGAGGTGGATGTGATTCCCATTTTGCAGATTTGGAAACTGAGACTCAAGGTTGATTTGTTCAAAGTCACTAAGCTACTAGATAGTGGAGCCTGAATTCAAACCCAGGTCTCTATGACCTCAGAGCCCATGCTCTCTCCCCTATCCTGCACTTCCGAAAGACTTAGAACAGGGGTCCTCAAACTACGGCCTGCGGGCCACATGCAAATACAAATATTGTATTTGTTCCCATTTTGTTTTTTTACTTCAAAATAAGATATGTGCAATGTGCATATGAATTTGTTCATAGTTTTTTTTTTAACTACGTATTGTCCGGCCCTCCAACGGTCTGAGGGACAGTGAACTGGCCCCCTGTTTTAAAAGTTTGAGGACCCCTGACTTAGAAAAAGAAGCTTCAAGCATCTTATTTGACCACTACTCCCCTTTCTCTCTTTTTTAATAAGAACTTCTAACTGAAGAATAGTCAT
>NW_006297152.1:3571778-3576487 GCF_000327345.1 Myotis davidii
TGTGAGAGACCTTATCACCTGCATATAATGAATGTCTAGAAGGATTCTGAGATAACTTGATACATATAAACACAAAGATTTAATGTTTTAGCAAAGTGATAAGAAGATCTTGTTTTTAGTAGTCAGGTGTTTTTAAATAATTAATTTAAAAAGTTGTCAGGACTTACTTTATTCAATTCACTAGTTTGAATGTCCTTGATTTTGCTGGTCATTGTAGCCAGGATCTGGAAATTAGTCTGTTTCTGTCTGCTAGCTTTATTATTACCATTATTTCATCCATCCATGATTACAAATTTTAAACTGGCAAGTGCAATATAGCAAGAAGCAAAATAAAATTACACCCAGCCATTTTTTTTAAAATTAGAAATAATATTAAGAGTTAATAAAAGATTACTAAACTATTTTTCCCTTGCTAATTATTGAGATTTTAGCCATAATATTAACTTTCATAGTTTTTCCTGTAGCTCTCAGTCCCCCAAACTTGAGAGAATTTAATTGACAGACTGATTCCTTGGTCCCAACCTTGCAGATTTTAATTTAGTAAATCTGGTGTGGGGATCAGAAATCTCCATTTAACAATCAATTTGGGGATTTTGAGAAACAGCCCAAACACACAAATCTCTTTTTGAGGATTAGTTTTCTCATTTTAGAGGTGAATATTGTTTATTTGACTTTTGACAGTTTTTTTTAAAAAAAAGCTAAGAGTACACCATAAAATCATCAAATCTATCTTCATGAAAACATGACAAACATATTAATAAATATGTATTAAACTATGCATAATGATTTTATTCAGTTTAAGGGGCGAGGCAGAGGCTTGATAGAATATTGTTATTTCATATCAATACATACACCATCCCTCTCTGTTGGTAGACTATATAGTAGTGTAAGTAATAGTATTTCTTTTGGGGGTTCTCCAACAATATTCCCCCTTTCAAGATAGATGTTAGATAGTTTTGTTAAGAGGTAATTGTTTTTCAGCAACACATTTCCTTCTCTGCATGGCATGTATCATTCATCAGTTTTCTTTGGAAAAATTATAAGATGAATTTTACATGAGTTGTTAGGAAGGAATACTAAAACTTTGGCCCCTCTCTGTGTGGTTCATGAAAGCTTGTTGACTAACACTGGTGTATTTCCTGACTCTGCTTATGTCCTCTTCCAAGTAAATGGGTTTTTGTTTGTTTTTTATTGGTATATGTTTATGAAGGAACATTTACTTTTTGGAAAACAATAAATAGAATATACTTTTTTCTATTTCTGCTCTTTTAAAATTAGGAATCAAGTACTGGAAATGTTTGATCATGCCTATGGCAACTATATGGTAAGTAGAAAGCTTATTTTTATATACCATTCATGTGAACAAATTACTTTGTGAGCATAGTCATGGGATTTTGAAACCTGAATTAGTAGCACATTAAAAAAGTTTTTAAAAATAAGTACAAACGTGAGCTAACAGAGTATTCCTGGTAGTGGTTCTTAGAGAACCAGCTTATTGAATAGGTAAGAAGAAGTTGAATTACATTATGAAACTGTATATTTAAACAGTTTCCTTTGATGCTACCAACAATGTTTATTGAGTGCTTTTTATAGCTATGTATTGTGGACATAAACATGAATAAGGTGTTATTTCTGGCCTTAAAGGAAATTACTTTTTAAAATAAATAAATAAATAACCTATTTTCAGTAATACTTGTAGTCTCTGTCAAAATTATGTCCCCATGGTGGGCTTTGATTTGAATATATTTTGCTTTCTGGTACACTGACCATAATGTTTTAAAATGTCTTGGTGCTCACTTGAGATGAAATAGCAGTTTCAGTTTTTCAAGACGAAAAAGTTCTGGAGATCTTTTGCACAACAGAGCAAATTTTGGAGCTCAAAAGAAAATTGTATGTGTAATTTTGTAGAGTTCAATCAAGTTATTCTGAGAATTACTGCTTATGACCTTGTTTTTAAACTTTACAATGTCAGCAGATTTTCTTTTATGATAAGGCCTATAAAAATGTAGTTGGGAAAAGTTTGATAGAGAACTAACTTTAGTTCATTCTGCTTTTAAATATTTTTCATGGGATTCTATGAATCCATTTTTCATTATGTATTACTCATCGTCATATAATAATATAACATCTAAGTACATATACTTTTTTATTTTTGTATTTTTAAACATTTAATTTTTGTATTTTTAAATATGTATTATATTTGATGATCCTTGTTCCCTTTTATATTGTATATTTTTAAGAGTACATATTGAGTTCTTAATAAATAATTTTAGAATATGATGTTGATGAAGTTTTGTATACTCATTAAATTCATTTCTTAAGATCTTAGTCATTTCCTTAACATTTTTTTCAAAATTATTTATTAGAAAAGAAAAACAACGGTGCTCCTGTTAGAGTGGCACACGTAGGGCAGCTTGATTGCTCTACGTGTGAAATTGACATCAAGAGATTTTGGAAGCATAATATTTTGATATCTGGGCAGCTGGTGATTGTTGGTCCTGGAAACCTGTGTGTGGAGCGGGCCCGGCGGGGGCGGGAGGGTGGGGAGGATCATTTATCCCTGGTTAATTCAGTTTGGGCAAAGCATAATTTAACAATTCTAGGCTAATGGTTTTGAGGTGATCAAGTGGATCCGTGCTACACTCTCAAACCTTAGGTTAGCCATCTCATAAATGCATACTTTTGGATCCAAAGTTAAGTAAAATGGCATATAGCTGCATCCATTCAATATATCTCACTATGAAGAGTATCCTCTCTTTATAAAGCACAGTATCTTTAATATCTTGTCACTTATTAGGTAAATAGTAGAAAGTTTTATAAGCATACTTTTCTTACTATAGAATGCACCTAATCAGTGGATTTGTGACAGAGCAGGTATTGAGGGCAGCTATTGGGACCCTAACTGGGTTTCTATTACAACTACCCACCTACAAGATATAAAGGAGAGGAATTTCAGCTCCAAAGACTAGGAACTTCTGCAGTTAACATTCCCCTCCATTTTTCTGGTAGAGGCCCACCCATCTGCAGTCTGTGCAATACTTGTTTTTAAATGTTCAACTGTTTACAGCATGAGTGACTCTTACAGTGTGTCTGTGTTATGCTCACTCAATTTATTTGAGTTTTGTAACCCAAGATTTAGTCTAGAATTTACACTTCCCCTTTTCAGGTTCTCAACGAACATGAAACAGTCCTAAAATATTAAACAGAGAGCAGGAGCTCTGTGTTTGTTATTTGAAGTCAGTTGATATTTTTTTCTAGTTTTTACACCCAGAAGCACTTCCAGCTTGCCGTAGAGAAAAAAGGAAGGGTTTTGGAGTGAGGTGGGTTTGAGTTCACATCTCTTCTCAGCTATTTAATAGCTTGGACCTACACAGATCATTTTAACCCTTCTGAGCAGTGTCTTCTGATATAAAATGGGGATAATTGCAAAGGGTATATTATAAAGTATAAGATTTTTGAAAACAAGGACCATTTTCTTTAATAAATTCATCTTTTATATGTTCTGTGTCTAGCATGATGCCTGGTATGTAAATGCTTATTACTTTTTGTTTTGTTTTTTGAAAGAACTGACTTGAATTCTTGTGAAGATGCAATGAAATAGTGCTTAATTTTTACATTTGGTTATTGTGATATATCTTTGCCTTTTAAATTCAAATATATCATTCAATAAACTTCACTAAAGTACACGTTTATGGTGAATTTGGGATATATAAGTCTTTATATTTAATTTACTTTATAGTAGTCAGTTGCCTACTGTGCTAAAATATAAAAATGGCTGGCACATGGTGGGCTTTTAATACATGTTGAAAGCTTTGCATTTTCCACTCGTTCTTTTTAACATTACTCTCCAATCTAGTCTATAATTAGAGCAGTTCCTTTTGGCTTTCTTGGTTCAAACAGTGGTATTTTCCAGAGACAGGTACCAGAATGTGATAAGAGCGAGAACTCTGGAAATGGAGCAGGACACCCTGACGTGGCTCTGCCACCTACCGGCTGGGCTCTAGTCTGCCTGAGGCTGTGTCCTCATCGCTCTGAAATGGTTCGCTTGCCTCACGGTGTTGTAAGGATTAAACAAGTTAATACAAGTGCTTAGAACTAGTGTCCGGCAAACAGGAAGCACTGTATAAGTTTACTGCTGCCACCAACTGCTGCTGCTACTAAAACTACTACTGTCAGTATTCATTCTCTGCCTGAGATTGAAATTGCCCTCCTAAAATTCCTCTAGGCTCTAACTCATAACTTGTTCCCTGGATTTACTTAGAACTTTCTTAGAACATATACATTATTTCCTGTTTAGGCATGTACCTTTTGAGGGTATTTTTTTCCTTTCCTTTTAATACTTTCTGTAACTGTGCTCTGCCAGCGTTAGATAGATTACTACATCTCAGCTATCCCTTGGTGTTACATCCGGGAATTTTCTGATTTTATCAGTTACGGGCATAAATATTCATATTATACCAGCTATGTTCGACAAATGTATAGCCCCCGTCAAACTGTACTTTATCCACAGTGAATTGCACAGCTAGCTTTCTCTTTTCCCCAAATAACATGAAATTTGATTATTTTGGCAGTTCTTGTGTACCCTTACTTAACCCCAGACCACAGCCACTTTAGGGCTTCTGTTAGCATGTTTTCATTATTTGTGCTGAGGTCCGTTTGCAGATTAATTTAGTTGACAAAATGACATGTATTTAGGCCACCAAATGCTG
>NW_006297152.1:3576514-3586999 GCF_000327345.1 Myotis davidii
GAACCGTTTGGGACCTGTGCTCTGATCTGATCCTTGTCTTCCAGTATTTTTCCTGCCTACCGTAGACAACTCAATTAAACTGTTATATGTGAAAACTGTACTTTGGTGGCGCTCTAAACATTGCAAGTAGACTCTAAAAGAGTTGGTAAGCACATTTTAATTGGTAGAATCATATCTAATAACTACTATGCTTGATTTTTTGAGAGCACAGTTCAAAGAAACATCATCTTTTTTTATAGTTCAAACCAAAAGGAACTGTTTTAGAATGTAATTTCTTTATGGGTTTATATGAGTTCTCTTAGAATTTTTTTCCCCCCAACTTAAAAAAATATTTTATTTTCATTATGTTTTTATTGATTTTGGAGAGAGGAAGGGGAGAAGAGGGGAGAGAGAGAGAGAGAGAGAGAGAGAGAAATATTGATGTGAAAGAGAAACATTTATTGGCTGCCTCTTGCTCACCTCCTAACAAGGATTGAGGATCGGACCTTGATTAGGAATTGAACCTGTGATCTTTTGGTGCAAGGGACAACACTCAAGCAACTGAGTCACATTGGCCAGGGCTCCCTAATTTAAAAATATATATTTTTTATTGTGATAAAATATACATAATAAAATTTACCATTTTAACATGTACAGTTTGTGGCATTAAGTACATTTGC
The DNA here is from genome assembly GCF_000327345.1 of Myotis davidii. Classification (NCBI taxonomy): domain Eukaryota; kingdom Metazoa; phylum Chordata; class Mammalia; order Chiroptera; family Vespertilionidae; genus Myotis; species Myotis davidii. The sequence goes on from NW_006297152.1 coordinate 3,577,174, forward strand.
ATTATGCAATCATCAGTATCTCCAGAATTTTTTCATATTCCCCATTTGAAAATCTGCCTAATGTGTCTTTTTGATAGTTTGCTTATCAAAATGAGTAATTCTATAAATAAGGTAGTCTAGAGGTGATACTAATGACTTGGAGGAGGCAAGATAAAAATTAGCACATATGCAGGGGTGGGCAAAAATAGGTTAATAATACATAATACAATAATTCATAAATAAGTAATAATATGAGAATAAACTTTCACATACAACTCTAAACCTACGTTTGCCCACCCTTGTATGTTTTGTAGATATTTTCTCCCAGTCTGTACTATTTTTTTGCCTTTTAATTTTTTCTTCATTTTTTAAAATCTTTATTGTTGAGAGTATTACAGATGTTGCTCTTTTTTCTCCCCACTGTCCCCCTCCACCTGGTTCCTGCCCCAGGCCTTCACCACTCTTATTGTCTGTGTCCATAGATAATACATATATGCATACAAGTTCTTTGGTTAATCTCTTCTGCCCCTTCTACCCTCTTCCCTCTGAGATTTGTCAGTCTGTTCCATATTTTCTTGCCTCTGGTTCTATTTTATTCACCAGTTTATTTTGTTCATTAGATTTCTTGCTCATTTATTTTGATTTTTTAGATTTAATTTTTGATAGATATGTATTTATTGCCATTTTATTGTTCATATTTTTAATCTTTTTTTCTTCTTCTTTCTCTTAAAGAATACCCTTCAACATTTCATGTAATACTAGTTTGGTGGTGATGAACTCCTTTGGCTTTTTCTTGTCTGTGAAGCTCTTTATCTGACCTTCAGTTCTAAATGATAGCTTTGCTGGGTAGAATAATCTTGGTTGTAGATCCTTGCTATTCATTACTTTGAATATTTCTTGCCACTTCTTTCTGGCTTGCAAAGTTTCTGTTGAAAATTCAGTATGAGTGCTCCCTTGTAGGTAACTAATTGCTTTTCTCTTGCTGCTTTGTCTTTTGCCCTTGGCATTTTAATTATGATGTGTCTTGCTGTGGCCTCTTTGAATTCCTCTTGTTTGGGACACTCTGTGATTCCTGGACTTGTAAGTTTATTTTTTTCACCAGGTAAGAGAAGTTTTCTATCATTATTTCTTCAACTAGGTTTTCAGTATCTTGCTCTCTCTCTCCTGCTGGCACCCACATAATGTAAATGTTGGTATACTTAAAGTTGTCCCAGAGGCTTCTTACATTATCTTCATATTTTTTGATTTTTTTTCTTTTTGCTCTTCAAATTGGGTGTCTTTTTCTTCCTCATATTTCAGATTGTTAATTTGATTCTCAGAATCCTCTGCTCTACTGTTGAATCCCTGTAAATCATTCTTTTTAAAACAATTTTTGTTGTTTTTTTACTTAGGAGTAGGATATTCGTTTTTAAAATATATTTTTATTGATTTCAGAGAGGAAGGGCGAGGGAGAGAGATAGAAACATCAGTGATGAGAGAGAATCATTGACTGGCCGCCTCCTGCACGCCCCCTACTAAGGATCAAGCCCGCAACCCAGGCATATGCCCTTGGCTGGAATCGAACCTTCGATTCCTTCAGTCCGCAGGCCAAGACTCTATCCACTGAGCCAAATCGGCTAGGGTCCCTGTAAATTATTCTTTATTTCAGTTAGTGTTTAATTAATTTCTGACTGCTCCTTTTCCATGTCTGACATTCTCACTAAGACCCTTGAAAATCTCACTAAGTCCCTTGAAGCTTTCATGAAGATCCTTGAGTAGCCTTATAACCGTGTTTTGAACTCTGTATCTAGTAGTTTGCGAGTTTCCGTTTCTTTCATTTGTGACATGTTTCTTTGTCTCCCCATTTTGGCTGCTTCCCTGTTACAGTTTCTGTTAGGTAGAGCTACTGTGTCTCCTTGAGTTGGTAGAATGGCCTTGTGTAGTAGGTGTCCTATAGGGCCCAGAGACTCAGCCTCCCTAGTCACCTGAGCTGGGCACTCTAGGTGCACCCCTGTGTGGGCTGTGTGCACAGTCTTCTTGTAGTTGAACCTTGATTGCTATTAGCGTCAATGGGAGGAATTGACTTCCAGGCCAATTGGCTGTGCCGACCAGCTGCGATTACAATGGGAGAACTGGTGTGCAGGAGACACCCCTATGGAGCAGGACTTGCTTCAGTGGGACTTTGGTGCTCACTGAGTCTTCCCCTTGAGTGTGTCACAGTGGATGTGTAGAGTTGTAATCTGGTATGGGCTGAAGTTGTCCACCAGGTGCACTGGCTCTATGGTCTGCAGGGAGGTGCAAAGTTAGCCACTGCCTGGGACTACCTGGCAGGAGCTACAGAGACATCTGTAGATGCCTGCTATTTGTATTGGTTTGGAAGTGCCCAGGCAAGGCCCAGCTGTGAAGCAAGACAGGCTGGTGCTAATGCTGTGTCTTGGGCCTTTTATTGATAGGTTTGGGGCACGTTGACACCAGCTGCAGCTTTTTTTTGAGAGATGTTAAGCCTGAGCTAGGACAGGCCCTTCATATGGAAAAGCTGCTGCAAATAACTTGGGTGGGACTGCAAATTGGATGGGGCGGGGCCTCAGGGAATATAAGGGCAGAGCGAACCATGTGGGCCACCCTGATGGAAACTCAGATATGGCTCCCAGTCAGCCCTGCGACAGGGGAGGTCACAGCACAGGAGCAGTGATCCCTGGGAACACCCCTGTGTAGGAGAAAGCTGCCCCCAAGTTCCTGCCGATGCCAGACAAGTCAGTTCCTCCCTGTATGTGTCTGGGTCCTGCAAAACCCACCTGGTGCTGGAACTCAGAGGGCTTGAGTCTGAGTAAGTTCGTTTGCTGGCCCTTTAAAAGGAGCACCCGAGTCTCCAGTAGCCTCCGAGACTCTCAGCCACACCCCCCACTGGTTTTTACCACTCGCAGTTATGGGGGTTTCTCTTCCCAGCTCTGGAACCCTGGACTGGGGGTCTGGTGTGGGGCTGGGACCCTTGCTCCTCACGGTGGCCTCTGCAGGGATGATCTTCCTCCCAATTAAATAAATGGCACATGTGGGCCTATTCTGTGCCTCAGTTCCTCCTACCAGTCTCAGTGTGCTTTCTTTACTTCTCTAGTTGTGGACTTCCATTCAGCCAGCTTTCAGGCGGTTCTGAATGATGGTGGTGCTGTACTTTCGTCGTAATTTTGATGTGCTTGTGGGAGGCAGCGAGTACCACATTTACCTGTGCCGCCATTTTCTAGTATTTTCTAATTTTCCTGTTTTTTGAAGTGCAAATGTTTTAAATTGTAACCAAGTTCAATTTACCCTTTTTTCTTCTATGGTTTATGTCTTTTATATCCTACCTAAATAATATTTGCCTAGCCCAGGATCACAAAGATTTTCTCGTTTTCTTCTAGGTGTTTATAACTTTAGCTTGTTTCTTTAGATCTCTTACCCATTTTAAGTTAATGTTTATATATGGTATGAGGTAAAGGTTGAATTATATGTATAGTTTTTCTATGTGGATATCCAATTGTTCCAGCACAGTTTATTGAATAGAATACCCTTTCTTCACTGAATTACTTTGGTACCTGTGTAAAATCAGTTAACCTTAAATGCATGGGTCTCTTTCCAGATCCTTTATTTTTTCCCCCTATTGTTCTAAATATTTATTTGTACACCAATTTCACAAATGTCTTGTGTGATATTAAGTCTTTTAGCTTTGTTCTTTTTCAAATTTGTTTTAAATATTTTAGGTTCTTTGAATTTCCATGTTAATTTTAGAATTATCAGTTTTACAAAAAAAAAAAAAGCCTGTTGAGCCATTAACTGAGATTATGTTGACTCTAGATCAGTGGCTCTCAACTTTGGCTGCACATTAGAATCACCTGGGAATCCTTTTAAAATCCTGATTTCTGGGCTTCATCCTCTGGAAATTCTGTTTTTTTGTTCTGGGCTTCATCCTCCGGAAATTCTGTTTCTTTGTTACTAATGTTGTGGCCCCATAACGAAGAAACAGAATTTCTGGAGGATGAGGCCCAGAAATCAGGATTTTAAAAAGATGCCCAGGTGATTCTAATGTGCAGCCAAGATTGAGAACCACTGCTCTAGATCAATTTGGGGGGATTGACTTAACAGTTTTCAGTCTTCCAAATTAATATGGTATCTCTGTCCACTTACTTAGATCTTATTTAACGTCAGTGATGTATTACAGTTTTCATAACATTGGTCTTGCACATCTTGTGCTACATTAATTCATAAATATTTCATATTTTTGATGCTGTTGTAAATTGTATTTTTTCAAGTTTTAATTTCCAATATCCATCAATATTATACAGAAATACAAAAACGTTTTTGTCTATCAATCTTATATCCTGCAACCTTGCTTAACTCATGTATTATTTCTAGTAGCTTTTTGAGGTAGATTGCTTAGCATTTTCCACATGGTCAGTCATGTCATTTACAGAGACTTTTCCTTCTTTTCACTCTTTGTACCTTTTATTTCTTATTGCAGTGGCTAGAACTTTTCACATTATGTTGAAAGGCGTTGTGAGATCCTTGCTTGCTCCTAATCTTAGGGATAAAACAGCTTCCTTTACTGTTAAGTGTGATGTTAGCTGTTGGTTTTCACAGATGCCTTATATTAGATTAAGATCCTTTCTAGTTTGCTGAAATGTTGCATCATTACAGGGTATTGAATTTTTTCAAGTGCTTTTTCTATATCTATTTAGACAATCTTCCTAAAAAATCTGTTAGTAACATTATTATATATTGTCATTTATTTCATATAACATTTCATGAGGTCGATTTATCACTGATCAAATTCAAATAAATGCAATCCTAAACGCTTGAAAAATGGTTTGCTAAGTGAATATAAATAGTGAACAGAAGGGAATAGAAAAATTTAACCTAGAAATGAAGAGAGAATTTGAAAAACTACAAATTATACAAATTCATTAATTAACATATTCTATCAGTGCATTATAGATGGTTTAGTAAATATCATTAGTTTTTATTTTAGGAAGGAATATCTTCCTCAAGGAGGGAGGTTGTTAAGAGTCTATAATAAAATATTTAGAAATGAATAAAACATTTAAAAATGTACATAATTTTATTGGAAATTAAATAGATTGGATATTTTCAGTAACTCACTTTTATAAGTAACACTTTTGTTTTATTGTTTTTAGTAGAATAAAATCTCTTTCTTTTGCCTAATTTTTGGGATTGGTTTTATGAAAAGTTAGTTTTTGATGTTGCTTTGACTTGAGTGTTTTCAGACAGAGTTTTATCACTTCAGAGCTCTAGTAAGTTTAGAATCTAATGTGGAGAGAGCCTAATATGTTTTGTTTTATTTTGTTTTCCCTCTTGTTTTTAGTTAGGCACACGTACTATTTAATTCATACTGCACTGTTTTATCCCCTGAGCTTTGTTTCTCAGTGATCATTATTAAATGTTTGTCATGGTTCTGAGTCATAGCAATGGGAATTACATATCCTTAGTCCTGGCAATACATTGTGAGAGAAAGTATTACTGTACCGCAAGTAGCCAGGATGTTTGTTTGCCACGTATGCATTATTCTGGATTTATGCAAACCAACTGTAGTTCCCTTTGTGGTTAACCTGAAGAAAAGGCTGTGGTTTTGTTTTTATCCTTAATCTTGAAACAGGAGGACATGAAGTATTTTTGCACCTGGTTCAAAACTCCCTTATTTGATTATTCTGGTTTGCAATTGCTATTAATATTTTTCTTATCTGGCTAAGCTTAGGGTTTGAGTTTCATACTCAATTTCAGACATCAGTGTTTGTGTGTGTGTATGTATGTGTGTGTGTGTGTGTGTGTGTTGCAAAACCTTAAAAATAGCAGTATGAAGCTTTCTAAGTAACTCTTGATCTTAAAGGAACTTTTAAAAATCAAATTAATATTTGAATGATACCTTTTGAAATACATCAGCAAATTTTCTTAAAAATATATTTTATTGATTTTTTACAGAGAGGAAGGGAGAGAGATAGAGAGTTAGAAACATCGATGAGAGAGAAACATCGATCAGCTGCCTCCTGCACACCTCCCACTGGGGATGTGCCCGCAACCCAGGTACATGCCCTTGACCGGAATCGAACCTGGGACCTTTCAGTCCGCAGGCTGACGCTCTATCCACTGAGCCAAACCGGTTTCGGCCATCAGCAAATTTTAAAAATACTATTCATTTTTAGTTCTAAGTGTTTTTATATGTGTTGATATGAAACTGTAAAGCAATAAAAATAGTGTGCCTTCTGGGAAATTACAATTCTATTGGAATTAACACTGAAAAAGTTGTTAGGAACTTGTCATGTAAAAGACACATTACAATACTAGGAATTTATACTAAAAATTACATATAATGTTAAAATTACAAAATATCCAATTCAGAATTTAGTAGCTGCACACAAAGTGTAATTATATCAAAACATTTGTTGCACTTTTTAAAAATATTTAAAGGACTGCAGTCTTCAATGCTTTTTTGTATTCTCTAGCCTACTTTAATTATTTGGGGCAGGATGGGAGCATCTTTCCCTTTCTGTTGACCATGTATTTAGTGTTCCTGACCTCTATTTTATTTTTCTGCTGCTAATGTGCTGTGAGTTTGGAATTACGTAATTGGGTTTAGGATAGAATTGGATAATTGGAATCAGGAATATTGTTGCTGAATTTCAAAAATTAAAAATCATATGGGCATACAAGTATAGGAGGAACAAGAAAGAGTATAAATTGATGTCTTCAGTTTGATAGTAGCTATCAAAAATTAAATATCCATACCTTTGACTCATCGGGTCTACTTCGAGGGATTTAATCCATAGCAATACAAACGTGTACAAAAGATATATGCGTATAGATGTTTATTAAAGCTCTAGAGGCCCAGTGCACGGATACATGCACCAGTGGGGTCCCTTGGCCTGGCCTGCGGGTGTCAGTCCGAAACCGGCTCTCCGACATCCCCCTAGGGGTCCTGGATTGCGAGAGGGCACAGGCCAAGCTGAGGGACCCCACTGGTGTATGATCGGGGCTGGGGAGGGACTGAAAGAGGGCTCCAGGCATGTCTGGCCCATCTTGCTCAGTCCCAGGCGGGGCTGCCTCATGGGGACTGGCCTGCCAGGGAGGGACTGTGGGAGGTTGGCTGGCTGGGGACATTAGGCTTTTATTATATAGGATTGTTGATGTAGTGAATAATTGAGTTCAACCTATGTGTTATTAATAGAGGAATAAGTAAATTTTAACATGTTTGTACTCTGGAATACTGTGAGGAGAGGGTACTATGAAGTGTGAAAGCTCTGGAGTCAAGTTGTCAGGTTTGAATTCTGAATCTGTCATTTGCCAGATGTATGACATAGGGCCTTAGTTTTCTCATCTATAGAATGGAGGTAATTGAATCTATTTGTGTGACTGTTAAACTAAATTGTATAGATCAGTGCTTAAAATATAAGTGCTCCATAACATTAGTCTATGTTAATGTATGACTTTGCAGTTAATAAAATGAATAAAAGACATTTATAAAATTCTAGCATGGAAAATCCCCACCATAATTTAAGTAAACATATTTTAGAGCAATGTGTTCATATGGCATAAGCACCTATTTGTAAATAAAAATTTTTAATGATGTATGTTCATGTATCTTAATATATGTAGATAAATCTGGAAGGAAAAACTCCCATCTTAACAGTAGTTACCTCTTTTGAGTGAAGTTGGGTGGAGGGGAAGCAGAGTATCATGTTTTTAAAGAAATGTTTTATTTTTTAAAGCATGTATTACATTTATAACTACATTTTAGAAAAAGATTCCATAGACTGTAAGAATGGTAGCATTTTTTGACTAGTCTTTATTTTACTTAAAAAACAAAACAAAACTGAAAAGGTTTGTTCTCTAAAGGATGTGTCTCACTGTGACTCATTCAGATTTTCCTTGTAGGAACATGCTTACCCAGCTGATGAACTCATGCCTTTAACCTGCAGAGGTCGAATTAGAGGCGAGGAGCCAAGTCGGGGTGATGTTGACGATGCCTTGGGAAAGTGAGTATTAATACAGGGATGGGAGGCATCTCACCGTTCCTAAGTCTGAGACTTCTTGCAGTGGTTCTCAACCTTCCTAATGCCGCGACCCTTTAATACAGTTCCTCATGATGTGGTGACCTCCAACCATAAAATTATTTTCGTTGCTACTTCATAACTGTAATTTTGCTACTGTTATGAATCGTAAGGTAAATATTGATATGCAGGATGTATTTAGGCGACCCCTGTGAAAGGGTCGTTCAACCCCCAAAGAGGTCGCGACCCACAGGTTGAGAACCGCTGTCTTAGAGGCAGTGTACTGTCGTGTTTCTGGGGATCGCTTGAATTTCAGTGACTGCTTTAAGTGTTACATTAAGTTTCTTTCTTCCTTCTGTTGTCTTTTGTAAAAAAATTAATTAATTTGCCTCTTAGTTTAGTGAAAAGTTGAGTTGTTGAAGAAGGATGTCACTTTTAATGTATATAAAGTCATTGACATAAGGTATTGATGCTTTAATATTTTTATTTGCATTAAAAAGAGCCAGTGAATATTTCTATTCATTTTGAAGGATGTGGAGCTGAAAATAAATATAATATTAAGGCTTTTACAGTTCTTCCAGTGCCTTATAGGCTAAATTGTACTACAGATGCGTGGGGTACTAGTTAATAGAAACTGCCAGTCAGTAGGATATAAATCCATCTGCTTATACATTCATGGCTAAAATAATCAGAATTCTAATGTTTTGTATCTCATTATACTTGTTTCTTAGATTTTCCCTGACACTGATTGATTCTTTGGACACTCTTGTGGTAGGTTTGATTTTTCTTGAATTTACTTATGTTATAAATTTCATAATATGCACACAGTAAGTCTGAAATAGAAGCCTTTAGAATTCTATATGTATTGATCTTTGCTTCTAAATAAATCTTTTACACTATTGAGTTACTAATGTCACATGAATGTCAGATGAAATTCTGTGAAATCATGGAGATACTCAGATAATTTATAGGTATGTCAGCTTATATGATGACACCTTCCTTAGGAAGGTTGTTGCTGCAGAATTTACATAGATTTTGAGAATGAGAAGGGAAAGCAGTCAATTTAAAATCAGGTTTTATATTATATTTTACTCAGTCTGAATTTTACTTTTACCTGAATTTCAATCAGGTATTCTTGTGGAATATTTTATGTCTAAGTTAGAATTTTTAGTGAGAGTATCAAATTGAGTAAAAAAGCATTAGAAAATATTATCAAATGAAAAGATTAAACAGTCAAGCAAAGGAAAACTACTTAAAAAATTTTTATGTATTGATTTGAGAGAGAGAGAAACATTGATTTGTTGTTCCATTTATTTGTGCATTCACTGGTTGATTCTTGAGTGTGCCCTGACTAAGGATCAAACCTGCAACCTTGGCATATGAGGATGATGTTCTAACCAACTCAGCTACCTAGCCAGGATCAGAAAACTACTTTTAATGGATCTAGGTTCTAACTAACATGTGATTGTGCCATCTTAATTTAGACTGAAAAATCAGTGCAACCTGTGTAGTGACAGTGACCCCTTCATGGAGCTCATTGCAAGAATCCATGGAGTTCTTAGCTTAGTCAGGATTCTAGACCCTTGTGGTGGTCGTAATAATAGTAATAATAATAATAATAATAATAATAATAATAATAATAATAATTAAGCACTTAAGTCAGACACTCTACTAGAAGTACTTCACATACATTGCTTCATTTAAGAAAACAATCCTATGAGAGTGGGTATTCGCTCTTTTTGTGTATGTGGGAACTAACTCAGAGATGGAAGTTACTGTGATTAGATAGGTAATGAGAAGGAACCAAAATTCAAATCAGATCTTGCTCTTCATCT
>NW_006297152.1:3588632-3595857 GCF_000327345.1 Myotis davidii
AGCAGGTTTTATATTATATTTTACTCAGTCTGAATTTTACTTTTACCTGAATTTCAATCAGGTATTCTTACGGAATATTTTATGTCTAAGTTAGAATTTTTAGTGAGAGTATCAAATTGAGTAAAAAAGCATTAGAAAATATTATCAAATGAAAAGATTAAACAGTCAAGCAAAGGAAAACTACTTAAAAAATTTTTATGTATTGATTTGAGAGAGAGAGAAACATTGATTTGTTGTTCCATTTATTTGTGCATTCACTGGTTGATTCTTGAGTGTGCCCTGACTAAGGATCAAACCTGCAACCTTGGCATTCCTGACTGGGAATTGAACCCAAAACCTTCAGATTCATGGGAGATGCTCTCACCAACTCAGCCACATAATAATAATAATAATTAAGCACTTAAGTCAGACACTCTACTAGAAGTACTTCACATACATTGCTTCATTTAAGAAAACAATCCTATGAGAGTGGGTATTCGCTCTTTTTGTGTATGTGGGAACTAACTCAGAGATGGAAGTTACTGTGATTAGATAGGTAATGAGAAGGAACCAAAATTCAAATCAGAGCTTGCTCTTGACCTCATATTGTAGTGCCTCCTTAGTTCAGGGTTGGGGCATCCATGTGGTGAAGGTGGCAGGTGGTGTATGGTTTAGGGTCAATGGATCATCCCCTGAAGGATATGCTTTCTTTCAGGAAGCAACTTTTAAAATGATGTTTAGTGCATAGGATGGTTTTTTTGTTTAGACTTGGAAACCACATCCCTATGGAGATCACCTCAGGTAGCTGTAGGTCATGGATTATATATATTAAGAAACAGTTAACAGTTCTGATGATGATTGATTAAAGTCCTAATAATATTTCAGTGTCTTAAAAAGACGTTTACAAAGAGTCCTTATAATATAGTTAAGCACTTGTTTGTTTTCATTTTAGATATCACATTTTTATTATATGTTTAAGGGGAATATTTTGTATGTGTTACTTTTTAGAGTCATAAGATGTTAATTTGCTTTTAGTAGCTCATTCTGAGGATGTTTTTCTTTGACTTTGTAGTAAATAATGATTTTTATATTTTTCTAGGTATTAAATAAAACTAAGGAATTTGAAGATGCAGTGAAAAAAGTTTTAAGAGATGTTAATTTAGATAATGATGTAGTTGTATCAGTCTTTGAAACAAACATCAGAGTTCTCGGGTAAGTATGTAAGAAACTAAAGCTATAATTTTAATAAAAGCTTAAGGTATACGATTTATTTCTTAATGGTAGTAAAGCAAGACATTTCTTATGCCTAAAAGATAAAAGTTGGAGTATTATGAAACAGGATGTGAGAGGACTGTGAATTGAATCAGGCTCAGATAGCAGCAGGTTTTGGAAATAGTTGTAGACTCAGTATATGTCCTTGTATAGTGTTTAAAAGACTCGCTTGAATGTTTGCCTGTTAGCTACATCACAGGTTTTTCACTAGCAATATAGTTTGCTAACCTTTGCCAGTACTTCTTCAAGCCTAATGAAACTAAATTTATAGGATTACCTTTCAACTACACAATTTGAAATACTCTTGGAACATTTAAAAATATGAACTACAATATTAATTCAGATTTCAACACTATTAATTTTTATATTTAATGGTTACTTTTGTGTTGAACTCATTTTCTTTTGTCAAAGTAAGTCTGTTCAATTAAATTTAAGAAATTTTTAAAAGTTAAAAACAAGTTAAGAAATAGTTATGTAGCTTTTCTGACTTTATTAATCTATTACATTTAATACAGAGTGGGGAGTTGTTTTTAATTTTTTAATGTTATACTTAAGAGAGGTAAAGATTTCATAATGATATAATTAAATTAGTTAAATTAAAATTTTGTTAAAATTGAATTTGTCAAGCTTGTTAAAATAAGTGACTTCTTGATGTTCTTTAAGAAAATTTTAGACTTTTAAGAATGTCAAACACTTTACAACAGGTAGAATATTTGAATTTTTTTAATACTGACTTCATAATTATAAAGGTTTGCCATAAATGAGTAGCTAGAGTTAGGTAAGAAATTAAGTTCTTCTGTATCTTTCCTTATGTGTGCAAAATTGTTGATAACAATTCAGAGAGGAAGGGAGAGAGAAACATCAGTAGTGAGAGAGAGAATGATTGATTGCCTGCCTCCTGCACGCTCCCTACTGGGGATCGAGCCCACAACCCAGGCACGTACCCTTGCCCAAAATGAAACTCTGGACCCTTCAGTCCACAGGCCAACTCTCTATCCACTGAGCCAAACTGGCGAGGGCAACACCTACATCTTTGTGGGTGTTGAAGTTCACGTACCTGTAAGATGTGGATTATGTTTCACTTTTGTGATTGCAGGGGTCTTTTGGGTGGACACTCATTGGCAATCATGCTGAAAGAAAAGGGCGAATACATGCAGTGGTACAATGATGAACTTCTGCAAATGGCAAAGCAATTGGGTTACAAGCTTTTACCAGCTTTCAATACTACCAGTGGCCTTCCTTATCCAAGAGTAAGTCATTCTGAAAAACATATACTTTATATTTTTTAATATATAAAGTCTTTATATACTGCCTTGGCTATTTAAAACAACAACAGTGAATTTATGTGATTGGAGCCATTGTTCCTCTCCTGCTTGAGACTGGAGACAAGTGCTTTATAGCTAAATAAATTTATATTGACATTTCAGTTAATTTGGATTTGAGTGGTGTGAAAATTTAGATGATTTTAAACCTTTTATGTGTCACTGCATAACAAATTAGATTATGCTGCAGAGGGAAAAAACAGATGCCAGACTCAAACTTGGGCACAGAATGGGTGGTGCAGAAGATGCAGTCGAAGCAGTGAGAGTAGGTGTTAACTGTCCAGAGGAGAGGTTAGAGAGAGAAGGGGAATAGGGAGCAAGTGGAGCGGTGAGGAGGGGAGTATGCAGGGACGGAGGGAGGAGAAGTACAAAGTAGTGTATGGCATCAGAAAATCTTAAGTAGAAAGCTCCAAAAGGAGATATTCTAGAAAACATTAGAACTATGTGCAAAGAGAGCCTTGAAGATGTAACATGGTAGAATAAAGGGGAAAGAAGGGTTCAGTCGACGAAAGTATAGGACCATTCATTTTGAGATTTCTTCTCTGTTGGTTAGAGTCATTTGGTGGCAGAGTCATTTGAAGGCCCCCTCCCCAACCCCACCTCCCACCAAGCAAAAAGGTTATATTTAAAGCAAAGGGTTAGAAGCCTTCAGAGTTAGAAAAAAACTCTCTCTTCTGACTTATTTCATTCTTTATTAACACCATTACTCTCTCCCTCTTATCCAAACCAGACACCTCAGCCATTACCAAGCTCTGTTCAGTTATTTCTTATTGCTACCACTCTAGTTGAAACCAATATCATCTTATTGTGAAGCTATTGTAAATGCCTGTCTTACTGTTTTCTCTCTGGTTTATGCTTTAGAGACTTAAAAAATTAATCTTACTAAAACATTTTTATTAAATTACCCTCAGAAGTTTTATTGATTCTCTCTGTTGTACTAAATGTCTTAACTTTCAGAATTCCTTATGGTGTGGCAATAAACTTCCTTTCTGATGGTCTCTTGTACCCTTAACCTCAGCGAAATGAGTATTTCATTTCAAAACAGTCTATTAGTGTCCCCCAAACCACCTGGGGTTTTACTTATGATTTTTTTCATTGCCATGCCGTTAAGCCTGCATCTCTATAATCTGGAATAACCCCTTTACCAATATAAATCAAATAAGACTCATTTCCTCCATCAAGAAGTCTCTGACTAGAGATACAGCATGATATAGGGCAGTGCTTCTCAAATTAGAGATCACAGCCCATTGATTTTACCCACCCATATAGTGGATTGTAACCAACACTTTTTTTCCCCTTGAAACAAACTAACATTAAATCTCTTATTTAAATTTCTAGTTTTTGATATTTTAAATAGCTCTTCTTTATACATGTCTTTATACTTAATATCTTCCTTAGGATAAATTACTAGAATAGGAAATAATAAGCACAGAAATAGAGAATGCTTTTTAAGATTTTGGGAACTTATTGTCAATTGTTCTTCAGAAAGTTTCCACTTTTATAGTTCCTCAGTGTTGTATAAAAGTATATGTGTTACTGTACTGTTGTCCTTAGTGTATGTTATCATTCTTTTGTCAGTCTAAGGAGAAAAAATTGGAATCATCATTTTTTGCAGTACTGAAGCCAATATAGCGACCCACTCACTCCCCTTGTCTCACCTACCTTTCACTTTTGTCATCTTTGTTGATGTTGCCTGTCTCCTTGCTCAGATAGTCCTAGAGTCTTTTGATTGGCATTAAGGTAATAGGCATCCTCACTGATTGGTTTCTGCAGTTAAGTAGAAATATACATTTATTTGAGTTTCTCTTTATAAGAGGCTGAAAAATAACTGATTTGGGAACATACTCATGATTTTTTATATTTGATTTTTTGTTTTTATGCTAAATCGTTGGCATTTACTTTCTTTTTGGTTATTTATTTGGACTACAGTAAAACATTCTATTTTTAATCAATTTCTGGTCAGTTTAGTTCTGGTTAATCCAGGTTTATACTGTAGTATCATAGAAAGACAGTATGGCTGTTTTTGAATTATAAAAAAGTACTCCTTTGAGAAAAAAGTTTTGTACTATTTGTTAGTCTATTAGCAAAGCTGTACTCAATATTTCAAAACTTTTAAAACCTGAAAACGAAATTTTAATTTCCTTTTAAATATATACCATGATTTAATCTGTGTTTTCTTTATGAAGAACTATTTAATATGGTACTGGTTTTTCACAAATTCTCAAGTAAACCTAATTTCTAGGGTTGGTCTAGTTCCCTATTCTTATATTAATGAGTTAAAATGTCCTGAAAACAAAATTGTTACAGAAGTTATTTTCTCTGTGTAATTCTTATAATGATATTGAGTTTCAATATTGTTGAGGAACTAAATGAAAACTTATTAACTCCCTAGATGTTAATTGGAAAGTCACAACAGATGGAATTTCAATGTTTAGTTGTTTTGTAAATTATTTTCATATTTTGATAAGAAGTCTTGATTGAAAAATTTTTTCTTATCTAGGAATCATTATCTTTTGATAATGGCTAGTAATCACCTTCTGACTTTATTTAGATTAATTTAAAGTTTGGTATCAGAAAACCAGAAGCGCGGACAGGAACTGAGACCGATACCTGTACAGCATGTGCAGGTACCTTGATCCTTGAGTTTGCTGCTTTAAGTCGATTCACAGGAGCAACAATATTTGAGGTTTGCTTTTCATAGTCTTTGATCTCCTGGGTATTGGGCATAACTAATTTTATATCTTTTTTTCATTGGTCAACTATTAGGATTATCAATCAAAAGATTACTATTATTTTAGTGTGTTTTTGTCTAAATTTTATCACAGTCTTTGTCAGAAAGTATAGAAGTCATTGTGAGGTAAATGTGTTAAATACAATTTTTCAAATGAACACTAGTTGATTTATTGACTCTTCTCTCACAAAGTTACATGCTATTTAAAAAGTGGATCTGAAGTGCTTGCTTGTTTCAAAGATGGTGTACAAACTTGTCTCCTCCAATTTTCAAAATAAGAGTCTAAGGAGATTTTCACTTTGAATTTAAATGACAAATGAGCCCATCAGTAGATGAATGGATTAGAAAACTGTGGTACATCTACACGATGGAATACTATGCTGCTCTAAAAAGGAAGGAACTCTTACCATTTGCAATGGCATGGATGGAACTGGAGAGCATTATGCTAAGCGAAATAAGCCAGTTGGAGAAAGATAAATAGCATGAACAAAAACAGGTCCAGAGACAAGAGGCAGGGCGGGTCTAGGGCCGGGGGGGGGATGGACACATATGTAATACCCTTTGTAATAAAAAATTAAAAAAAAATAAATGACAAATTATTTTATCAAATGCATTTAATTATGCCAGAAATTAGTACGCTTTAATAATACATGAGTATGAATGTGAACTTGTACTGCAAGTGTAAATGAACCTGGATGGTTTCAAAGTAGATCACTGCCACTAAATAGCATTTTTAGAGCCATTCTTTTTAACTAGATTTGATTGGCTGAAAAAAAGCCAAAATTTGGCTTGTAAGGAAATTTAACATATATTATTAATTGTTACCTTGGGAATTTTAGTTAATCCTTAAAGTATGCTATGAGTCTTTGATTTTTGTTTCTTTGTTTCCTGTTTTCCAGAGACATGAAGTTATTCAAGTATGCTTTTCCTCTTTTTAATTACAGGAATATGCAAGAAAAGCTCTTGATTTTCTCTGGGAAAAAAGACAGCGAAGTAGTAATTTAGTAGGTGTGACCATAAATATCCATACAGGAGATTGGGTGCGAAAAGGTATGTAAGTTGGCTTTTTCAAATCAAGCTTCTACATCAGTGTTTCCCAACGTGGGGCACAACCCCACAGGGCAGCAATTTGATTTTTAAGGGGGGAAATTTGAGAATAAGTTATTAACAGTGAAGTTTTTGCATTTCTTATGGTTCTAGGGGCCTCATACTAGTATACAGTATATAAATATATATTGTGACATATTTATGCATTTCAGTTCTCTGTTATGTTTTGAAACTTGATTTGCTATTTTTTCATCTCACTTTATATTATTACTAGTAGCCCTGCACACGAATCTGTGTGCCAGTAGCTCGCTGAGGGGCCTGGCCACTCCACAGCCCAGAGGCCCATCCGTGGCTGAGAAATGCAGACTTCCCTCCCTGTTCTCAGGAACTCTGATAAAGGGCTTCCTTCCTCTTTCTTGGTGGCTTTCATCCCTGTGCCTCTGCCACCTGCTCCTCCTGTCACACTGTCCTCAACCCCCTCTACCCTCTGGCCACCTAGACTTGACCTTGCCTGGGAGTCTTATGCTTCACATTGTAACAACCATTTGCATGTTATATCTTTATTAGGATCTTTTAAACAATTTCTTAGTTATTTCTCCCTCAGTACTTCAACTGTCCTTTCGTTCTTTTCTTTTTCTCTGTCATGGATGCTGTGTTCTTTGGAAGCTTGTTTAGACCAAATTAATGGCCTTTTAGGCTTCCTCCATGTGAATAGGAGTTCACTTTTTGAATAATAAGAATTATATGTCACAGAGGAGACATCAGGATTTTAGAGGGCATGGTCAAAAAAGGTTGGGAACCACTGGGGTTAGACATATAATTTGCAAAGTGATCCCCCTGATAAGTCTAGTAGCCACCTGACACCATACATAGT
>NW_006297152.1:3595893-3597418 GCF_000327345.1 Myotis davidii
TTAGCCAGCTCACATAAAGGTATAGTTAAGTAGAAATCTGTATTTAACAATGTTCTTAATAATTCTTACTAAAATTGTTTTGAATTATGAGACAGCATATAACAATGTTATATGAGCAAATAGGATATAGGATTGTATGAAGAATATGATTTTTATCTTGATAAAATAAGCATAGATGAATGGAAACATTAGAATAGTAGTGACCCGACCTGGGACCCCACCTGCACCGCGGGACTGCCCCGAGTCCCAGGGTCCTGCTGGCCGCTCCCCCCAATGCACCTCCTGGTCAAGTCCCTGCCCACCCGCATGCGCCTCACCACTTACCCAGCCCTGCCCATGCTGCGCATGCAGCCTCCTGCTGATGGGACATGAGGGTGTCACAATCATTTGCATATTAGCCTTTTATTATATAGGATTCCTAATGAGGTTATCTTGTTTACGTATTTTTCTATTTCCCAAAAGGTTTATGTTGTTACATCTAAAGTAAAAAATAACTGCCTGTAATTAAATAAATTAAAAATAGAATTACTAATTTGAATATATTAAAATTTTGACTCTATTCAGTATTGTATATAATTTTTCTAAGTTTTATCTAAATGGTTTCTGAAACTAATCTAAATCCTGGCTTTAGAATTCTGTAATTTTCTTTATTTAGAATTCTGCAATTCTTTTTATTCTTTTACTTGCATTGGAACTCAGGTGCAAATTAACTAATCACTAATTAATTTTAAATTAGTTTTAATTGTTGGCTTATCACACTCTCATCATTGGTCCATGTATGACCTATTTTATTTAGTCATTTTTAATATGTAACAAGCACCCACAAATGGATCATACATTACAAAAGCAACTTACTTGACAACCTGTTATTTCTGCATATGATCATTGACTCTGCCTACCTCTGCAATATATTTGGACTTATTTATATCATCTTTATTATTTCAGTGTGTCCCACCTTTTCTGTTTCTCTTTAATTCTTTTTTGTTAATTGAACCCTGTAATTGCCTCCTAGTAAGACGTGAACTTTAGTATGCTCTCCTCTCCCTTTGTCTCCCTGCAACTCCACTTCGTAATCCCTCTTTATGTCGATATCATATAGATAATGCATTCTTATTATGAATACCTTTTCTCTTTTTTTCTTCGGTCTTAACTCCCTATTTTTTTAATGATAAACTTTATTAAGATATTCGGTCACTTATACTTTGGTCTTTTTTTTTTTAATCCTCACCCGAGGATATTTTTTCCATTGCCTTTTAGGGAGAGTGGAAGAGAGAGGGAAAGACAGAGAGAAACATCGATGTGAGAAAAACACATCGATTGGTTGCCTCCTGCATGAACCCCAACCAGGCCCCGGGCTGAGGAGGAGCCTGCAACCAAGGTACATGTTCTTGACTGGAGTTAAACCCTGGTCCCTTTGGTCCACAGGCCTATGCTCTATCCACTGAGCCAAACTGGCTGGGGCTGGTCACTTGTACTTTGTATATCACTTGCAATATCTCTTAGATTTGTCTCTCTTTTTTTTTCT
>NW_006297152.1:3597781-3599756 GCF_000327345.1 Myotis davidii
TGAAGGGGGCTGGCATCGGGAGGCCACTATGGCACGGGGCAAGCACTATGGGCAGTCTATCTGAAGTGTACCTGGCGTATAAGACGACCCCCCACTTGGAGGCATATTTTTCAGGGCCAAAAAATCGTCTTATACGCCGGCAAATACGGTAACTGGAAGCCTAAAAGAAGGATGGGTGGGCTTGTGGTTTGATGAGTAGCTCATGGTGTCATCCAGGACCTACTTTCTTCCTGGTGCCTTGAAATCACTGCACTTTAAGGCTGGCGCCTCTGAGAGTGGTCACACCAACAAGAGTACTGAAACTCACCCTGCTGGATGGCTCAGATCATAAGCCGCCCATCACTGGGGGATGGAATTGTTAGATCAGCTTTTGCAGCCCAGGGCCCGCCTCTAGAAATACAGCTAGAGTTGGGATTAACTCTCCTGAAGTACATGGACATCAAAAGAAAAACCTGGCCGAAACCGGTTTGGCTCAGTGCATAGAGCGTCGGCCTGCGGACTGAAAGGTCCCAGGTTCGATTCCGGTCAAGGGCATGTACCTGGGTTGTGGGCAAATCCCCAGTGGGAGATGTGCAGGAGGCAGCTGATCAATGTTTCTAACTCTCTCTCTCTCTCTCTCTTCCTCTCTGTGAAAAATCAATAAAATATATTTTTTAAAAAAAAGAAACATTAATGATGAAAGAGAATCATTGATTGGCTGCCTGCTTAATGCCCCCTACTGGGGATTGAGCCTGTAACCCAGGCATGTGAACTCACCGGGAATTGAACCATGACCTCCTGGTTCATAGGTCAATACTCAACCACTGAGGAACACCAACCAGGCAACTGTTACATATTTTATTTCATGTATTTCTTCTCAATTGAAATTTTTTTCTTATTTTGTATTGTTAATATCTTCCCTATCACTTTTAGATGTTTATTAGGCTAATTTAAATTTTTTGGTTTGCTATTCTATTAATTATTTTTCTGACATACTCTTATTCCAGTATTCTCTTTTTCTTTTTAAAGTTATGCTTCTTAAATGGTTTGGACCTATAAGTTCATATTTCCTTGTCACCTACTTTGAGGCAAGATCTAATCCCAATTTCTATCTAGCTCAGTGGTCTTAGGCTTGAATTCTAAGAAGTTTTTAGAAATACCAATACCTGGAACCCTAGAGATTCCGATTCAGTTGCCCTGGAGTGTGCCCTGGGTATAGGGATTTCTATGAATTATAATTTATAGAATTATCATTTAGATTGTAATTCACTAGCCTTAGGAGTTTGGAGGGGAAAGGTGGGGAAGAGAATGTCTAAAGTTATTTTCTGCCTCATTTGTTCAGCTCCTTCTGCAGGGCTTCTGTGCTGCCCTGGTTTTACCTCTGAGGATACCTGGAGCATAGATCTGACTCGCAGCAGGTGTGGGAGGAGACATGGTGTCTTAAGGCCATGGTAGGAGAGAAGCAAGAGCAAAGTTCCAACAGTATCCCTCCTCTTTGATCCTTCTGTAGCATGCCTGGCTGCCTCCACTCCAAGCCAAAGCCATCCCCACCCCTCTCCCCCATCCCCACCCTCTGCCACCAGGTTTCATACTTTTCTTGTTACTTTCTCTTTTTGAATCTCCATGAAATTCTTGGAGGAAGAAGCCAACAATCAGTACTAATTTTAGCAATTAGAATGGATACATCCAAACAGTAGCCTTGTTTACGTACCTGATTAAGGTTGTCTTCCTGATTAAGGGCCTGATAAAAAAAATACATAATTAGTGATTCCTCTTTGGAGTTCCTCACTGAGAAAATGAGCTTAAAACATTCTTAAAACTACTATTTCCTGCTTTTCAGTAAGACTTTTGTAAACCATTTTGCAAAGTAGCATTTTTTAACATAAACTATGAACAAAAGAACAATCCTATCTAATAAAAGACAAAAATGGTAATTGGCGTACGACCGATGCCCTTTTCATTGGCTAATCAGCGAGATATGCAAATTAACTGGCAG
>NW_006297152.1:3600703-3608159 GCF_000327345.1 Myotis davidii
GGAAACCCGCCACAGCGCCTGGGAGTGGGAGGGGAAACCCAGCAGGAGCAGCTCAGAGTGGGAGCGAAGCCTGCCTCAGCTGGTTTCGCTCCCCTCTCTGCTTGGCTCCAGCCACTGGAAGCCCTATTCTTGCAGGAATCTTCCTGCAACGGGCCTCTAGTTATTCATATAATAGGGTTAATATTTCTATAAATGTGTAATTTTTACTTTAAACAGTTTCATGTTTAGACTAATTTTTCATTCTGAGTGTACTAGTACCCTCGGTTGTACTATACAAATAATTTTTTACTAGTTTAATAAAAAATTATGTATGTGTTTTCCATAGATAGTGGAGTTGGAGCTGGCATTGATTCCTATTATGAATATCTGTTGAAAGCCTATGTCTTGCTTGGAGATGACAGTTTTCTGGAAAGATTTAATACAGTAAGTTGATCCAATTTTGTATTAATTTTAGAGCCAAGTTAATTTGAGTGCCAGATTTTGATAGAAACTCAATTATTTGAGTTATATTCTGAAAAATAATTATTTCTAAATGTGTTGTAGTAGGTTTTTTGTCAGTATTCCCTTTTGATATTGGACAGGGAACAGCGTAAAAGCTATACGTTCAAAAATTAGTTTACAAAGTAGTTTTATTTTCATCTCTTATCAGAAGATTTCAAGATCTGCCAGTAATATCTAATATTTTATGCAAGGAAGAGAATTTATTGGAATAAATTACTCGTTAGCTTTTTCCTTTGGATCCCCCCCCCATTTTTTTTTTTTTTAAAGCTTGGAAGTTTGACATAGTCCTTGATCACTAGTAAATACTCATTTCAAAAGCAGGTCTGTGGGTCTCAAGTCTAGATCAGAGCCACAGGCATATTTTTAGGGGAGAAGGAGAGTATTATTGAACCTGATTGGATCACCTTTGTCTGTGATTGAAGGAAACTGAAATTAGTACAGCAAACTCATCAGTTGTATCACTGTATTCTGTTTGAAATAATTTACCGGTTCTTTGCCCACCCATCAGTTTCTTCACATTATTGTGAGACAGTATGATATAATAGTTAAAAGTATGGCAGTTTTCGTACCTGGGTTTAAATCCTGGTTGTACAACTGGTTTTGTGACTTTGGGAAAATAATTTTACATGCTTTGTCTCTGTTCCTCATCTACGAAATGTGAGTACTATTACTATTTATAGAGTTTTGGGTAGGATTAAATGAGTTGATGCATATGGAGTGATTAAATAAATAGTAGATGAGTTAGGAAAAAAACCACTGGTAAGTGTCCCAAGTAAGTCCTCATTTGGATTATAACAACATTCTTTTGTAAATGAGGACAGATAATTTTTTTTGGCTCATTATCATTCCTTGACTCTAACAGCTCAAATTGTTGTTACAGCTGAGAAATGACTAGCAGAAGATAGAAGAAGCCAAAGAGTTTTTAAGAGCCTAAGAGACATAGTAGACCATAAGAGCAGCAATGATGATTAATTAGATGCATTAATTTGGGTAGTGGTGGGCACTAGAATATTATTTTAGCTGGGAAGGGCCCAAACTTCCTAGACACAGGAGAAAACAAAACTAACTCTATTAATCTAGAAGCCTGTAACTATATTTCAAGAGGATGTAAGAGCATCTATGGGCCACAAGAGTACTAACCATGGGCTAATCCCTCAGGATAGCCATGTTCAGATCTACTTCCCCAGAAGTTCCCATATTGACTATAGTCTTTAATGTTGTGCGTCAGAGTTAAAGAACACAGGGGAGTATATACAATATATTTTAGAAAGAATCCCATCTAAAATAATTTAAATATTTACATAATGATGTCATACGTTTATTCATGAATCCAGGCTTAATTCCGTTACAGTGCTATTTAATGAAATGCTGTGTTTAGAACAGCTTATCTCTCTTCATCTCCTTTCCCGAACACATTGTGATCTTTCAGCACTACGATGCCATAATGCGGTACATCAGCCAGCCCCCTCTGCTACTCGATGTGCATATCCATAAGCCAATGCTGAATGCTCGGACGTGGATGGATGCTTTGCTTGCCTTTTTTCCAGGTCTGCAGGTAAAGAAAACCCAGTAACTCTGTTTCCCTAATACAAAATTAAAATGATTATAACTGAGTGCATTTTTGATCTCTAAATTTGAATTACCAAACAGACTCACATTTCAGAATTGTATAATCTACATTTTTTCTGTTTATGAAATGATTATAGAAAACTCATGTTTATAAACTCATGTTTATAACATAATTTTGTTATGTTTATAACATGTTTATAACATGTTTATAACATGTCATGTTTATAACATGTTTATAACATAATTTTGTTATGTTTATTTCTAGGTCTTAAAAGGAGATATTAGACCTGCTATTGAAACTCATGAAATGTTATATCAAGTGATTAAAAAACACAATTTTCTACCAGAGGTAAGCAAATAATCTTTGGAATTCTAATTTATGTATACTATAAATTGCTAATTTAAAGGTAGAAAATGTCATCTTCAAAGTTGGCTGTTCTTTCCTGTTATTTTTTCCTGGTTAAGTAGTTTATTTAATTTCTTTTTAGTTTACACAGTATTTTATATGTTTATGCTTCATGTATTCAGAGAAGTGTAGTTTATGGTAATTCTGACATTTTATTAATTTTATGTTAAAAAAAATACTCCAAATAAGTAGTTCTCAACCTTTGCTAATCCATGACATTTCATATTATTACATTCTAACTTTTACACATACCCACCAGGGAGACCTTTTTACTTTTTTTCCCCTTCATTTTTTTTTTATTGATTTTTTACAGAGAGGAAGGGAGAGGGATAGAGAGTTAGAAACATCGATGAGAGAGAAACATGGATCAGCTTCCTCCTGCACACCCCCTAACTGGGGATGTGCCTGCAACCAAGGTACATGCCCTTGACCGGAATCGAACCTGGGACCCTTGAGTCCGCAGGCTGACGCTCTATCCACTGAGCCAAACCAGTTAGGGCTTACTTTTTATTTTCTAAAGCTTATATTATAAAAATGATACACATTGAATATACTCTAGCAGTTTAGCTGATCACACATGCTCTCTGGCAATATGGGGAATCCCAGCTCTTCCTCATGCTGATTGACGGTTATTCTGCATGGCTTTTATACATTGTATCAATAATATTCTTGCTAGCTTATTGTGGCAAAATTTTAATAACATACTTTTTGGCTTTCCAGAAATTTACCATTAAAAACTTGCAAATTTATCTATGGCCTTGTTCTGTCCCTGCTTATTCAATGCCCTCTGTGAGATATCTAAGCATTCCAACAATTTAGAATGCTTTCTAAAAGTGTTTGCTTTAGAAAATAGAGTCTTACTAGCCTTCAGGTGAGTAGGACTGAGTACTGTGTTGTAGAAAATTCATATTCACTCAGAAGAAGCTAAGGTTTCAACTAAATACATGCTATCACAAAAAAAATTTTACTTGGTTCTCATTTTAGTTGGCTCTGTTACTGAATACATTTCAAGTGAGACTAGTTTTATTTTTAAATAATGCCTTCCTTATTCCACAGAGGATTTGAAGTTGTTATAAAAAAAAGCATATGCTAAAATAGAAATATGAGAACTAGAGACTTAATAACTAAGAGAAAAAGCGGAAATAAGGAAAGAGAAAAAAACACAATAATGTGGGACAACCAGGGCCCATGTAGTGTCATTACTAGTTTCATAGTTTTTTCTAAGCTTCCTAGTAGCCAAAATGATAATTTAAAAAATAATTTCATTCAATTGGTAAAAATAACAAAAATGAGTTGTGATTTTAAGCAATGAAAAAAAATTTCATTTTATAGATGAAAATTGTTAATCAGTATTTTAATTGTTTTTACTTATGATCTAATTTATATATCTGAACCTACTTGTTTATTATTTTTTAATCACATTTTTTTTTTCTTGTCTATTTGAATTTTTTGTGTGCAGGCATTTACCACAGATTTTAGGGTACATTGGGCTCAACATCCTTTAAGACCAGAATTTGCAGAAAGTACCTACTTCTTGTATAAAGTAAGCTAATTCACCTTCCTTTTTGCTGTTTAACTCTCCCTCCCCCCAATCCTCTGTTGTATATCTTACTATCTTATAATAGTAATTGGGTTTTCAAAGACCTTTTTAATATTATAGTGGTTGGATATATCATGGTTCTTAATCATCTAGCTCATAGAGTTGTTAAAAGATGCAAGAATCAACACCTAAGTTTTTTATGCCTTTTTATGATATGTCATTTCTTTAAAGAGAAATTTATATTCTAGAGCTGCTTTCTAAAACATATCTCTTTCCTTCTTTTAATCAGGAAAACTTTGAGGGTATTAGAAATGTAAAGGCTAAGATATATAATTGGATGGCTTTCCAACTGTGTGTTTAGCAATTCTATAAAGCATAGTCTATGGCTTATTTTCAGAGCTAGGTTCTGTGTAACGTGTGTTCCAGTGCCTGATACCTATAAATATGTGACAAATGAATGTATGGTAATATAAGATGCATACATGTGTGTGTATATATATATATTCTCCTTTTTAATAGGCTACAGGAGACCCTTACTACCTTGAAGTAGGGAAAACACTTATTGAAAACTTAAATAAATATGCTAGAGTGCCTTGCGGATTCGCTGCCATGAAGGATGTTCGTACCGGAAGTCACGAGGACAGGTAAAACAATTCCTAAACATATGACTACTAGCTAGAATTCAGATATACTTAATGCTTTATTAAAAAATATATTTTATTGATTTTTTACAGAGAGGAAGGGAGAGGGATAGTTAGAAACATCGATGAGAGAGAAACATCGATCAGCTGCCTCCTGCACATCTCCTGCTGGGGATGTGCCCGCAGCCAAGGTACATGCCCTTGACCGGAATCGAACCTGGGATCTTTCAGTCTGCAGGCTGATGCTCTGTCCACTGAGCCAAACTGGTTAGAGCAGATATACTTAATGCTTTTACAAAGAGTATTTGAAGGTACAAACCTTACTTTTGAATAGGCTCAGTTCTAATTGTTTGAAAAGTTTATATTTTTATCATAGTGCCTGGCATGTAGTAGGTGCTCAAAGTATTTTTAAAAAGATGAATAAATGTTGTTAAATATCAGAACCTTGATATTAGGAGTATTAGGAATATTGAGGTTTTAGTTTCCTTTGTTAATAGTTTTTTTATATTTTATAAAATGTTAGAAATTATCAAGGTGATAATGAATGATCTGGATTATTTTTCTTCAGACAAGAATTCCACAAAAAATAATATCATGGTTAATGTGTGTATTCTTATTGGTTGCTGATTTGGAGGGTTGGGAAAGACCATTGGCAGTTTTTATTCATTGGATACTTAGATGTAGATGGTATGAAGTACTCAGAATATAAAAAGCACGCTTTGGTTAATGTGACCAAATGTTAATAACTTAGCATTCCAGTTATTCCAAACTCACTTATCTGTTTTTTGTTTTTAAATATATTTTTATTGACTTCAGAGAAGAGAGAGTGAAACATCAATGATGAGAGAATCATTGATTGGCTGCTCCTCCATGCCCCACCCAGGGGGCTGAGCCTGCAACTCATGTGCCTGGACTGGGAATCGAACCATGACCTCTTGGTTCATAGGTTGACACTCAATCACTGAATCACACTGGCTGGGTTATCTGGTTATTTTAACTGTTCAGAACATAGCAACACATCTCTGAAAGAACAGTAAAGCTTGTTTGCTCATTTGTTTAGCAAATACTCATTCCACAAATATTTCTCAAGGTGTCTCATGGACCAATTATACTAGTTTTTGAGGATTAATGATATAGAAACATTATTTCCTGTCATGAATCGCTGAGGACAGGCAGATAAACAGGCTTTAACACATTGGGTAAGTGCTATGGAACATATTAAAGGGACATGAAATACAAATTGGGGTGTGGTAGTCACTGAAAGGTTTCTGTGTCATGAAGGATGAGCAAGAATTAGACGAAAGTGGTAGAAGGAGTTCCGGGCAAGGGTACTAGAGGCAGATGGAACATAGCACTCAACTTCTACTCAGAGTTGTCCCTTACTCCTTTACTCAGAGTATTTAGATAATAGTTACCAGTAATTAGGTCGGGGACCTCCTTCCCTGAGCACAGCTGATGGATGAGGAATGGCTAGGTTTCTGTAAGCAGGCATATAGATAACAAACAGCAAGTAATGAAAGCATACAACCTCTGTATTTACCTGCAGCATTTATTGACTGCTTCCTACATTCCAAGCACTCTTCTAATTAAGAACGTTGGATGTTTAACTCATTTGATGTTTACAACAACCTTCTGATGTGTAATTTCTATTATAATCATCTTATAGCTGAAGAAACCAAGGCACAGAAAAGTTAGGGAACTTGCCCTAGGTCACACAATTAGTAAGCTTAAGTTAATTCTAATCAAGACAGATTGGCTTTTGACTACAATGCTCATTAATCACTGCCTGCCTGCCAGGCATGGCACTTAACTTGAGGATGGAAAGATATATCAGAATCAGTGAAAAAGTAGGTGTGTACAGAATTAATCACAACCACGTGATAGGTGCTATAGTAGAAGGAGGTTGAGGAATTACAGAGAATTACATGGCATTGTTTCTGGACCTCTTATCACTGCCTTTACTCCTTTCTGATTGTATTCCAGTATATAAGTGTCTTTTAAAATATCATGTCCACAATTAACCAAACTCATCAGGTGCCTGGCACAACAGCACTGTTACCATCTGAATTCAGGCATGAGATTGCTCATTTTCCAAGGGGCTGAAGGGCTTACACTCTCTGCAGTTGAGGATCACTGCTTCATTGACTCACTCATGGCAGTATGTACCTCTCGGATGCATTGGCCTAACAAGAGGTTGAAAAGTACTAATCTTAATGTTTTATTATTAGATGTGCTTTCGTTTTTTGGTTTTTTTGTTTGTTTGTTTTTTTAGCAACTTTATTATGTTCAACTCACAGTGAACTAGTGGCTAGTTGACCTCAGATACTTAACTATGACCTGGTGACAAATGGGTGTTCTCCACCCTGCTCTTGAGCAACTGACATAGAACTTCATACTCATCCCAGCAAAAGTTCATATTTGTTGATTTTTGGGTTCTTTTGTTTTGTTTTTACCAAAAAGAGAGCTTGAATCTTATCTCAGTCATCTAATGTATTAGCTAATCTACCTATATTTAGTGATCTGCAGTTTAGATAAACATGCCTTAAAAAAATTTGGGGAGCAGAATGTTGGATAGGACCATGACTTCATGGCATGGCATTTGAGAGCTTTCCATTACACGCGCTCTGCATTTGGTTGCCTCTTCCCTGCAGATCTTTCAGTGCTGTTGTCTGGCTCACCAGTGTCCACACGTCCACAGTTTTCCAAATGGAAAGATCTGTATTTTACTAATAGTAGATGATCACTGGAAAGAATTTAAGTGGAAAAAAAATGAGTATCTTCCTTAAAACACTTTCCCTA
>NW_006297152.1:3608176-3621705 GCF_000327345.1 Myotis davidii
ACTTGCCCACCCTAAGATACCACTGTTGGCAATTTGATTTGATAAACAGTCTTCCAGACATTTTTAAAAATTTTTATTTATTGATTTTAAATATGAAGATTAAATTAGGTAACGCTTATCAAGTGCTTAGAACAGTGTCTGAAACATATTGAGTGACTGAGATAAGATTCAAACAGTGTCTGAAACATTAGATGACTGAGATAAGATTCAAACTCTCTTTTCAAAAGGTGGGGGGAAGAGGAGAGAGAGAGAGAGACATCGATTTGTTGTTCCACTTATTTATGCATTTATTGATTGATTTTTGTATGTGCCCTGACCAGGGATAGAACCCACAACCTTGGCATATAGGGGTAATGCTCCAACCAACTGAGCTACCTACCAGGGCAAGACATTTTAATGCCTGTGTGTTATACATTTGTGTACGTGTTTATTGTTTTTAATACAAGTTAGATATATAAGATACCCAACTTGCTAGCTTTACCCAACTCATATCTAGTGATCTTATGTCTCTATTCTTTTCCAAGTGTTTCAAATGTTTTGTTTCGTAGTCAGTTCTAGAATTTGTCAAAAATCAACATTCTGCTTATGAGTCTACAGTTCTCAAGCTAGCATTTGCTTGTAATAATAGTCCTTCAGAAAATATTAAATTATGACAGGTGTACTCAGCTTGACAGGGAACTATTTTATCTGTTTTATGAAGATTAACACCTAAAATGTTCAAAAAGGTTTTGACAGGTGACAGATGTATTATTACTCCAAAGTAAAACATCATTTATAGGTAGGAAAAATAATAATTTCTCTATTTTTGAGCTCATATTTATGCCAGGTGCTATGCTAAACAATGGACATATAATCTCTTATTTAGTCTTTACACCAGTGTTAGGTGTTAATGATTATTATGTTCTTTATAGAAGAACAAACTGAAGCTCACAGTCCTTGTATAATATCCCCAAGGTTACAGCTAGTCAGTGGATGTTCTTTTCTGTTTCCAAAGCCCATGTTCTTTTTTTTTAGTGATTGAATGATTTAATCTCCCCTTCCTAATTATCACATCTAAAAGTCAGGGTCAGATATTCTCACTGAAATCACCTAGTGAGGACTTTTAGACATGTGAATCCTGGGTAACCCTTAAAAGGAAACTGAAAGAGAAAGTGCTGGGGTCCAACCCCAGCAGGTTCAGGGGTCCCCAAAGGTGTGGACGGAGTCGGCAAAGAAGGAATGACACTGAGGCAGCGTTCACTTGATCAGCAGCCTAGCCAGGATCACCAGCCAAGTTCTGGTGGTTATTGTCTTCTTACATCTGTATTTATACCAGTTAATTTTAATCCTGTCAATTTCTATTGCAAAGGTTAGGGCATTTCTTATCTCCATTCCAGGGAGTAAAGATTATGTAACTTAACCGTCATTGTTTGTAGTTAAAGTGATTAACTACCTATCTGGCACTTAGTTAAGGAGTTTTATCCCCTCCCTAAATTCAGGGGAAAATCCCCACCTGGGGAAACAACCTTTCTTGGAGAGGGGACCTTGATTAAAACTCATAGTGCTAAGGGGAGTCTGAGGTCTGAAACTATGCATTCTGCCCAGTATGCTACAAGTTATTTATTATTGTCAAAAATTAGATGCTTTGGGAGGTGGTAAATTGATTAAATTTCATGTTACTATAATTACATCTAACAGCTATGCTCTTTTGCTCTTTTTCTGCCACTTTTAATTTTATTAAAACTTTTAAAAATTGCTTATTAAAACATTACAACATTAAGTAGTTTGTAAAGTCACTTATTTCTATCCCCTTTATTTTTCATACTAGAGGCCCAGTGCATGAATTGGTGCACCAGTGGGGTCTCTCAGCTTGGCCTGGGGGATCAGGCTGAAACCGGCTCTCCGACATCCCCTGAGGGGTCCTGGATTGCAAGAGGGCACAGGCCAGGCTGAGGGACCCCAGTGGTGCATGATCGAGGTCGGGGAGGGACATGGGAGGTTGGCCAGCAGGGGAGGAATTGCAAGAGGGCTCCAGGGTGTGTCTGGCCCATCTCACCCAGTCTCGGTTGGCCAGACCCCAGCAGCAAGCTAACCTACCGGTTGGAGCGTCTGCCCCCTGGTGGTCAGTGCACATCATTGTGAGCAGTTGAGTGGCTTTAGCATATCATTAGCATATTATGCTTTGATTGGTTGAACATGAGACGGGTCAACCGGACACTTAGCAGCATATTAGGCTTTTATTAAATAGGATTCTCTTCTTGACTGGTATGTAAATATTTATAAAGTTATACTCCATGTGATTTTGTGTTGTACCTTTTTTCATGAAACTTTTTGTAAATGATTCCTTTACCTTTAATGCCTTTTTAAATTATCACTTAAATGGCTGCATAAAAACTCTATCAAAATTGTATTACTTCATCCCCTTCAATTAATATAAGTTAAGGATTACGTGGTTCTCAGCAGTAAAGTTTATCTGCGTTACCTCCTGGCTGTTGGTTCTCTATAGAAGAAATGGAAAACCCTCGCTCCTTGGAGGGCCAGTAGGAAGGTTTGGTCTGCAGTATTGGCAAGATCTAGTGTACCTGTGAGGTAGGCAGCACACTAGTCTTTTTGTTTCTTTGGAAAATATTTGGTGAGTCAATGCCATTACCACCAGGGGATAAATATAGTTTATAGTTCCTTGGACATCTAAGTTACTGTAATATACCTATTGACCTGGACTCTGACTTTCAGATAGTTGGTATTAGGATGTTTTTGTATTCTTAGATTTATTTGTAACCTCTTATTTTAGAATGGATTCTTTCTTCTTGGCTGAAATGTTTAAATATCTTTACCTGTTATTTGCGGATAAAGAAGATATTATTTTTGACATAGAAGATTACATATTCACAACAGAAGCTCATCTGTTACCTCTCTGGCTCTCTACTACAAATCAAAGCGTCTCTAAGAAGAGCACAGTGCGTTATGTTTTTAAAATCAAATGTCTTACTCTCTTATTTACTTTCCTGTGTTTGTTTTATTTTTCCAAGTGAAAAGTAATCCATGACTAGAATTCAGTAAATGTAGTATGGGAGGAGGAAAACTATACTTGATGTTTTCTTATTTTGTTATCTTTTATGGCATCCTATATACTTATATTTTATTTAAATTTTTCTTTGAACAAACTATAATGTTAAGTAAAAAAAATATTTTTATTCACATAACATTCTTTTATATTGTAGACTTCAGAATATATAGAACTGGATGACAGTAATTTTGATTGGACTTGTCCAAATACTCAGATTCTCTTCCCTAATGATCCATTGTATGCTCAGAGCATTCGCGAACCCTTGAAAAATGTGGTGGATAAGAGCTGTCCTAGAGGCGTCATCAGAGTGTAAGATGTCTTATTTTATATTAATATCAGAGTCATTCTTAGTAAATGAAGGAGAACATAAGGGACATATAACAGTAGACATTCACTTAGACCAAAAATATTGCGGCATGTAGTTATTGCTGATTAAAATAAAATAAAAATTATTAGTAAAGTTAGATAGCAAATTTTATTCTGTGATGCCTTATTATGGAAATTTTTTATTTATCTTTTGTTTAATGAACTAATTAATAGTAGTCAATGGGCAGTTTTCAACTTGTGTAGCTCATTTATAGAATAGTTTCATCAAATATTTCCATATGTCTTATATATGTAGAAAGTATTTTTCATTTTACCTACAATGTGTGTAGTGCAAATATAGGTTTTATTTTTTGATGAGGTACTTATTCTTGGTTGTTAAATTTTTGCCTTAATGAGTTCATTTTCTTCTAAATACTTAAATTAGAAAGGCCATTACTAAGGAAATAAAAATAAATTTAAGTGAATGTTATAATTCACTGATATTACTATTATTTTGCTTTTAAAATGGCAGAGAGAGAAATCTGGTTTTCAAGGAAGAAATCAGTAGTAACAAATCCCAACCCAACCTATTCTGTATTTTCAAATGGTTATAATTCTGTTGATTAATACTACCTTATTGATAAATATACATGATTTTATAACTATAAAATATTATTTGAAAGCTATACCACTTACTAGTAACCTAAGTTATATGGAGGAAGATGCCTACTTCTAGTTATTCCATTTTTACTAGTTCTAAAATTGGCAGTTTTGCAAATATCTAACATTATTCCTGTTTGCTTTATGTTTTTCTCCAGTTCTGACTTGTAGTTTTTTAAGCCTTGCTTATAATTACTTTTAGCAGAGAGGAGAGTTTCAGGAGTGGATCTAGACCCCCGCTGCGAGCCAGAGATTTCATGGCCACTAACCCTGAGCATTTAGAAATCTTGAAGAAGATGGGGGTGAGTTTGATTCACCTCAAAGATGGGAGAGTCCAGTTGGTTCAACATGCAATCCAAGTAAGACATTGCTGTATTAATTAGATGCAACTCTGCTCTTATAGTCTCATAAGCTTTCATAAGATAATGACATTGGGCTTTTTAAAAACGTTTAATGTATGGTTTAAAGTTAGAGATTCAAAATTTAAGGACTTGAAAATATGTTGGTAAGCCATCTAATTCAACCCTTCAGAGTATAGATCGATTAAATCACAAATAGGCTGGGCAATTTGCTTAAGTTAATAAAGGTAAATGTAGGACTCAAGCCTAAGTTTTCTGTTTCTCAGTCCCTTGTCTTTCCACTGTTTTTATTTAGAGCATAATCTTAAATGGTAATGATTAGTTTTAATATTTATATTTTACATTATTTTATTTTCCAAAGAGCTACTGAATCTAAGTATTTTATTCACGGTAGAAATCAAAATTTGCATTTATCTCTCTACTCCTAGAAAACATAACATGTCTTTTGGGGAAATTTTTATTGATTTTTGCTTTCAAAGTTTTCATAACATGAAGTCTTTAAATTATTTCAACCTAGAGTCATAATCAGGTATCCCTAAATCTCAAATTCAAGCTTCCCACAACCTCACCTCCCCTCAGATTTCTATTTCATTTCTGTTCTTGCCACATCCATTCTTCCTTAAAGAATATTCTGCCTGCTTCCTTACGTCTCACCACCCTCACTCCTCAGTAGTGGGAGTGGCATTTCTAATGGTATTGCTTTCACTTAGTCCACCAATAACTTAACTGTCACTCAGTGACCTAATCCTGATGTGATTGAATTTTTCTCTAACAGTTGATTGTCTCCTATTTATTTATTTTTAATATTTTTAAAATTGACTTTTAGAGAGAGGGGAAGAGAGAGAGAAACATCAATGTGAGAGCAAGACGTTGATCTGCTATCTCCTGCACGACCCCCACCAGGGGACTGAACTCACAACCCGGGCATGTGTCCTGACAGGGAATTGAACTGGCAACCTTTTGGTACATAGACGATGGACAACCAACTGAGCCACACTGGCCAGGGTTTGACAGCCCTGTTTTTAAATATATTTTTATTGATTTCAGAGAGGAAGGGAAAGGGAAAGATAGAAACATCAATGAGAGAGAATCATTGTTTGGCTGCTTCCTGCATGCCCCACACTGGGGATCAAGCCCGCAACCCAGACATGTGCCCTGACGGAATCGAACTATGATCTCCTGGTTCATAGGTTGGCGCTCAGCCATTGAGCCACTCCAATCGGGCACAGCCTATTTTTAAAATGTATCCTTTTCTTGGCTTCCCGCATACATCTTTCCACTTCTCTGTTCATGCCTTTCTAGCTCTCTCTGGGCAGAACCACTCAGTGTAGGCACTACCAAAAGATCTGGTTCATTCACTTCTCTCTCTCTCTACTCTTCAGCAGTCTCATCTGTTTCTACAAGCTCAGCTGTCGTCTGCGTACACTTGATTTCTTATTTATACACATGTAACCGCGATTCCTAACTTCACTCTTAAACCCAGCTTTGATCTACCTGTCATACATTTCTACATCTCGGCCTCAGTATGTGCAAATCTGAGTTCTCTTCCTGCCTCCTCCTTATTCCAGCTCTCCTCCTCCTTGTTCTCCATCTCAGTAAACCCTGTCATCATACTCAAAGTCACCAAAATTAAGCCACCATAATTTCAGGATAGGCTTGAACTTCTATCTCCCAAATCCTCTCTGTCCTCTATCCTCTTAACTCCCATCAAGTCCCGTTGACTTTTCCTGTAAAGTGTCAGGAATCCATCTTTTTCTACTATTGTGAGGCATTCTTCAGCTTTTCCTCTCTAAAGATCCAATTCAGATGTCACTCTGTTTTCCAGATCCACACTGGCAGAATTGTCATTTCCTTGTCCACTTTCCCACTTGAAAAATGTAATTATAGCTAATTTCACATGTCTCTCTCCTCTAGATACAAACTTCTTAAAGTAAAAAGTCTGTCTCCCCAGTGTCTAGTCAAGTGCTGGGATATAATAGTTGCCTGATAAATATGTTTTGAATTTAATCTGATTGTTCATAATTTCAAAGAAAGGAAGTATGGATCAGGTATGGTGTTTATTTCTTAAAAGGGGAAACAGTGGAGAAGACAAGCAAAATGAGCATTTGATCATTGGGTGGAAGTCCAATTCTCAACTTGTATCAAAAAATGGTTTATAGAACAGTGAAGGAGCTATTGGTAAAAACTATAGATGTCATTTTCAGAAGTAATATTTTTTTAAGAAAAATCAGGCTATAAATATTTGGTAGGGACCAAAACTGAAAGGAGAAAATTTTAGAGTGGAAGACCAGTGCAATAGTATTAAAGTTCAATATTAAAAAAGAGAAGAAAGTTAAATGTTTCCAGAAGGGATAAAATTATCTGTTTCTTTCCTAGGCTGCTAGTTCAATTGATGCTGAAGATGGGTTGAGGTTTATGCAGGAGATGATTGAATTGTCAAGTCAGCAACAGAAAGAACAGCAGCTACCCCCACGAGCTGTACAAATTGTTTCCCACCCATTTTTTGGCAGGGTAGTATTGACTGCTGGACCAGCTCAGTTTGGGCTAGATCTGTCTAAACATAAAGAGGTGTGTACGCTTACCATGTGCTTGCTGAAACTGAGTTAAAAATATTGTTTAAGTATTGTCTAATTTCTTAGTTTTTTTTCTATTTAGATTTTAGTCTCTTTTCTAATTGAAAATTGACCTATTTTTAAATATTTATTTAAAAAATTTAAATATTCACTTTTCCAAAATAAAATAAAAGTTAAAAGTATATCTTGTAAATTTTGAGTCATAATGTACATCTACAATATGTTTATAAAATTTTACTTAAAATACCGGTCATTTACTGTCCAATTTTTGGTCTCTAAATTAGTACCTTTATCTGAAATGATTTTCAGACTTTGTTTTGTTAATCCTCACCTGAGGATATTTTTCAACTGATTTTTAGGGAGAGTGGAAGAGAGAGGGAAAGACAAGGGAGAAACATCAGTGTGAGAGAAACACATCGATTGGTTGCCTCTGGTACGAGCCTCGACCAGGGCCTGGGCCCAGGAGAAGTCTGCATCCAGGGTACGTGCCCTTGACCGGCATCAAACCTGGGACCCTTTGGTCCACAGGCCGATGCTCTAGCCACTGAGCTGAAACAGCTAGGGTGGTTTTCAGATTTTTTAACAACTGCTAGACCCTTTTTTTGAACCAAACTCTGACTTGGAGGCTTAAAGCCAAAGTGCCCAAGTGGCTGTGGAGAGCTGATGCTGAGCTTGCACTGAGCAGACATGGAAGACCACTGGGCTAGTTTTTCCTCAGGAAACAAAGACCTGCACAGTTGAACAGTGCACAAGTTCATCAAACTAATTGGTGGCAGAGCTGGAACCAGAACCCAAGTATCCTGATAATCTAATGACAATGCTCTTTGAACTCCATTACCCCTAATTTAGACTAAATCTAGTGTGCATTTGAAAGCTTTGCCGGTTTATAGATAGACTCAGCTATTCAGCAACTCTTTATTGAGTCCCTACTATATCTAGGCACTGTTTTAGGTGTTCATATCTATCAAGTTTACCAAACCAGTAAAAATTTACACCCTCCGTTGTCTAGTTTACATTCTAGAGTAGCAATTTTCAACTGGTGTGCTGCAAGAATTTTTAAAACATGCAGTATCTGACTATTTAGTCAGGAGCACTGACCTCTTTTCCCTTAGATTGTCAAATTAAAAAATGACAATAGCCAACACAACAATAGCTGTTCAGTGTGAATGAACCAAAATTGTACTTAGTTCTTGTCAGACTTTTAGTAATTTATGCCATGGGATGAAAAAGGTTGAAAATCGCTATTCTAGAGGAATATTAAAGCATCTTTACACTAAATATCTTTTAAAAAGTTTTTTGGTTCATTTATTTTTCTAGAAAAAAGAACTGCTTGCAGATTCATGTAGACTAAATCTATTTTTTTCCTCTTTCAAAAAATGTTTCTGGTTACCAATGATGGTTTTATAGTGGTTCTCAGCTGCTGTAAGTGTGGATATGGGTGTGTCGTAAATCTGGCTACAGGCTCCAACTTTACTACTTATTAACATTGTGTCTTAGAGCAAATTACGTAACGTCTCAGTTTCCTTATATATAAAATGAATTATCTGTATTTCATTCAAGGCTGTTATAAAGATCAGGTTTAGTAATTTATGTAAAAATGCTTTATAAACTGCAAAGCACAATAGAAATAAATATTGGTTGTGTACTATGACATGCAAAATGTTCAAAACAAAATTTATTCCAAATACATATACTGGATATGTTACCATTAGTAAAGAAACAAGGTCTACCTAAAGTTTTATATATCAAATTTTATTTAATGACTAGATAGCGATTTGAGAAATGAATATTGAAGTCACTTTTATTTCTGACAGACAAGAGGATTTGTTGCAAGCAGTAAACCATATAATGGTTGCTCAGAGCTTACTAACCCCGAGGCAGTGATGGGAAAAATTGCTTTGCTAGTAAGAGGACAGTGCATGTTTGCAGAAAAGGCACGCAACATCCAGAATGCTGGAGCCATCGGTGGCATTGTCATTGGTAAGTCATCCTCCACATCAGCATCATTCTGTTGCCTAGAAGGAGGTAATTTTTAGGATTTTTTCCCCCTTTGTTTTCCAAAATTATATTAAAACGTTTTTTGTGTTTTTATTTCACTAGACAGCATAGTGAATAGGTAATCCAGTGGCTCTCTTAGTAATTTCTGTAGGTATCATATCTTTTTTGAAAGTCTAGATATGGGTTTCTGTATATTAATGCCAGTAAAAGTACTTGTGGACAGGTATGAAGGTGGGTAGAGGGGAGAGGTAAAGTCACCCAACACCATGAATAAGAAAATGTGCCCACAAGAGCCAAAGCCCTGTAAGGGCAAGACTTACATCCTGCCACCTCCAGTGGGAGCCGTTGAAAATGCCCATTCTGCCTCAAACATTCAGGCTTTGGAATCAGACATATGGAGGCGCACTTCTTGGCTCTGCCACAAAATCATGGTGTAATGTTGGCCCAGCTTTAGTATATCTGTTTATTCAGTAGAATATTTTATTAGCTTCAGTGAAAGTGGTAATAACTTTTAGGTGACTATAAGGTTTGAAAATAATATATATAAAATTTCTTAGCATAATAGCTGACATATCATAGATATAAGCATTAGTTGCTGGTAAATTTTTATCTCCTTAGGTCTTTCCCCTCTGAAATTACAAACTTTAAATAATTTCACTCATGCATTTCAACCAGTGTGCTTTGATTTTTTATTTTTTGTAGGAAATCATTTATATCATGACAAGCAGTCCAGGGAAAATATAATTTTTTCTATGCTTTAAGTAGGGAGGCATTTACATTTAGAAAGAACTAAAGACCTGAGGTCACATCCTAATTGCACAGTTAGTTCTTCTGCATAGCTTCTCTCACAGGGGGAAATCCATTTTGAATTTTTTCTTTCTAATTAGGATAGATTTCCTTTTTGAATTTAGGGTAAATAAAAGTAAGGCATTAAAAATATTAGGATTTATTTCAGTGAAACAGTATTTATTACTCCTTTTGTTTATCCCTTGTGGGCACTCCAATGTTGATTTAATGAGTGTATAAATTCCATTAGTGAAGTAGTATTAGGAGAATGCTGCTTAATAACCTAAATCGGATGGGAAACGATAGCCTGCAGGCCCACTCTAGCTCCACGCCTGTTTCTGTAAAGCAGCTTTATTGGCACCCACCATGCCAGTATGTTTACATATTATCTGTGCTTGCTTTCAGTCTACAGTGGTGGAGTGAGTGGTTGCAACAGAGCACTGAAAAGCCTAAAATATTCCCTATCAGACCAATTACATGAAAAGTTGCTGATGCCTGACTGAAATCATCTTTTTATCCTTGGCTATTTTCCACAATGAGTTTCTTTTTATTTTTTGAAGAATTTAATAGCTTGGCATCATTATCATTTTGAACATCTCTTACTGAGACTAAAAATATTAAATAGTGAAAATAAAGTCTGGAACATATGCAGAGTATTTTAGAGTTTCCTGTTTTGTGATGAAGTCTCTAATTCCCATGTGCTCTCTACTCTGCAGTTTGTCAAGGCTGACATTTTCTATTTGTCACAGAATCCTATACTGAGTTCTGTGGGTAAATAAATTAAGAGGCTATGATCCTTATTCTCAGAAAATTTAATTTTTGAAGGGAAACTTTCTTGTGTTGTAACTTCTTTCCCTTAAGTATTTTTTTATTTCTGATGAGACATTTTGTTTGTTTTTCACTGGTTTTAATACTATATAATAAAAGGCTAATATGCAAATCGACCAAACAGCAGAACAACCGGTCACTATGATGCGCACTGACCTCCAGGGGGCAGACGCTTAATGCAGGAGCTGCTCCCTGGTGGTCTGTGTACTCCCACAGGGGGTGTGCCGCTCAGCCAGAATTTGGGCTCAATGGCTGGCGAGTGCAGCGGCCGAGGCAGGAGCCTCTCCTGCCTCTGAGGCAGTGCTAAGGACTCCTAGGGATGTCCACCTGCCTACTTAGTCCCGCTCCCCTAAGCCAGCAGGCAGACATCCCCCAAGAGGTCCCAGACTGCGAGAGGGCGCAGGCCGGGCTGGGGGGCAGGCTGCCTCCCCCCCACCCCCCAGTGCACTAATACTGTTCACTAAGCCTCTGGTTATATAGAAATGATCAAATTAAGGCTTAGTTGTTTTTTATTGCAAGTACTAGAAGTACGGACTATCTTAGAAATCATTCAGCTGCAGAGACATTTATTTAAGCTAGTTTAAGAAGAGAGGTTTGTTTACTACGTGGAAATGGGTTCTATATTTTCATTGCACCCAAGAGTAAGAAATAGAACTGAACATTCTGAGGAAGTGGAAGTGGGAGCTGAAAATCATCAGGAGCATGACAGCTCATGTTTTTCACATCTCTGTCTCTATCTCGGGGCTCTGGAGACATGGCCGAACTCTGCCTTTCTTTGCAATTCTGCTTCATTCTCCAGCTTCTCACCAGCCTGCTCCCTCTTTGCTCATCAGTTCTCAAGTGGCCATTCCCACTGCTAACTGAAACAATCTGTGTGCCACTTCCCCAGAGACACTGAGGGTCAGGAAGCTGTCCTTTGTTTAATCAGTTATTGCAAAGGGGAAGGGTCCTACATGGTATTCTCCACTTAGCAGGGCCTAGCAGAGTGAGTCCTCAGAGGAGGGAGAGGCAGGTTCTCTAGGCAGATCGGCATGTGAGATTAGCGGTGCATAGTACTGGCATCGTCAGTAGAACAGTATTTAGCAGTCTACAACTAGTATTTAAACAGTGTAAACTGACACCAGTGCTTGATCCTACTTATAGAGGAAAAACCGCTACAGTCATCATTATTCTTTGTGAATAGTATATAAAAAAGAATATGAATTTGTAATTTTGTAAAGGAAGATGATGCCATTAGAGGGAATTCTAGAGCACAATAAAATTTTATTTATAGTTCTATCTTTGTCATCCAACCAGGTCTTTCAATTTTTCAATTTCTAGGCTTTTTCATAAGCATATGAAACTTTTACTGTCCTAATTATAGACTTTTATATTATACTCTTTTCTTGTAGTATTTTGGTTTTCCATGTGTTCTGCTAAGTAGAGTTCACAAATATAGATAGCAAGCACGTCAGTAAACTTCTTTGGGCATAGATCATTTTGCTTCTGAATTATTTCCCAGGATAAATTTCTAGGAATAGAATTAGTGGGTCCAAAAAGTATGCTTGTTGTTTTTATGATTCTTGGTGCATAAAATCATTGCGGCCAACAGGTACAAAACAGTAGCAATTAGTAGGTAGACCTTTTTAATTGATATATTTGTGTTTGTGTCTAGATGACAATGAGGGAAGCAGCAGTGATACTGCCCCTCTGTTCCAGATGGCAGGTGACGGAAAGGACACAGATGACATCAAGATCCCCATGCTGTTCCTGTTCAGTAAAGAAGGAAGTATCATACTGGATGCTATCCGGGAATATGAGGAGGTGGAAGTGCTCCTTTCCGACAAAGCAAAAGATCGAGGTATGGATCAAATCATTTGTTTTACCGTAATGCAGTTCAGCATTAATTTTACTGGTTTTACAACAAAAGTGAGTGACAAGAAGTTATTTTTGGATTACTGGTAAAATAAGTACAATTTTTAAAAGATGATTTCCAAATATATTTTTCATTTGAAGAGAAGTAAAACATTTATTTGGCTTTGTTTGCCAAGTTAGGATATTTTTAGAACTGTATTTTAATATGTAATTTATAATTTTTGCTTTGATTCTGCCCAGTGATGATAATACAAGAGATTACATCCAGAGAGTCATTTTAATATCCACAGCTGTTCACTATTTAATTTCACTGATAATGCATCTTACATCTCTTTTATAAGGAGTAAAAAGAGATTGTGTAGATTGGTGGTGTATACAACATAACGGTAAGTAGGTTTCACCAGCCACCTATAGTCAAATGACCACAGTCGTGGTGAAGGCAGGAATCCAGCAGCTCCTCTCCACAGAGATGTTCATAGGTCACAGGAATTGCAAATGGTGACGTCTAAAGAATGAGATGGCAAGCCTTGTTACTGTGTGAGGTTATCTCTGCCTCTAGGCCGAACGTTTGTGGGTCATTTGAAAGATCTTTGAAACCCAAATTACTGTATAAAGGCAATGCCTTACTGTTACTGTTTTATAGTTTCACACCTAGGAATAGAGGGGAAAGCAAACCATCCAACATAGACTGTGATCCTGTTTTGGTAGCAGTTTTTCTTATCCACCAGAGACACTTACAGAGAGAGCTATACTCCTCCCACCCCTCTTAAATGAATAAAGTTATATAATTTCTGTAGGGTTGTTGAACCCCCTGGGTTGTTTGTTTGTTACACACACACACACACACACACATACACGCACACACATACTGAGTAGCCAGATTATTATGACCATCTGATGTTTGTAGGCATATTAGCTATAATTTAGCACTGAAGTTGCTAGAGAGCCAGACAATTATAAATAGGGAAGCAGGTTGTTTACCACAACAATAGAAGTGATTTTTTTCTGAAGATATGGGTAAACAACGCTATTTAACAGCCTTTGAACATGGGATGATTGTTGGCGCTCAAAGCCATGGAGCGAGTATCAGCAAAACAGCCGAAGGCCTGTTTAAACACC
>NW_006297152.1:3622158-3624746 GCF_000327345.1 Myotis davidii
GTTCCACAACCATCAAATCTCACAGAACTGGACAGTGCTATTCATCAGGCATGGTGTCAGATTCCTCGCATCACCTTTCAACATCTCATGGAGTCAATGCCAAGAAGAATCGCTGTAGTATTGGAGGCAAAAGGTGGCCCAACGAAGTACTGATGGGGCGGTCATAATAATCTGGCCACTCAGTGTGTATATATATATATATCTGATTTAATTCATTATAACTTCCAAGTGGAGTAGTAAAAAAAAAAAAAAGTTTAGCAATAATCTACTGCTAGCCAAATCAGTATTCTGTCTTGTCCTTTTGTATTTATTCTTCTTTGAGTTTCTTTCACATATCTTCTATTTAAGAGCAGTGGAGTGAGTACCTTGCACGTAAGGATGTAAAAGATGGAAACAGCAGAATAGAAAGGATTTGTAATCTTCTGTTATCCTGTGTACCTGATTTTTTTATGAGCCCTTTTTCTAAACTCAGATATTCTTTCCTACATTTATGCATTTAGGCACATCTAACAGGCAAATTGTTACTCCATGTAACTCTTTAATACCTTTGCTTTTTCCCCCTATTTTTTGCTACCATTGGAATTTCAGCAGCAATATTAAAAGGTAAAATGATTCCAAGCTACAATATTAATAGTAGTAAGTATTTTCATTAATAGGCCTCAAATTATCTATATATGTGTGTGTGTGTGTATATACACACATTTATATGCACATGCATGTACATATATATATAAATTTGGTTCAGTGGATGTCAAAATAGCATCTGATTTAATGTGATTAGATTATTTCATGTCTAGTCAGCTGTCCCATAATAATTCTTTATTGATCCTATTATAACAAATTCTATAAATATCCCATGGAATAAGAATTCACACTAGTCTTTGTCCGTGCAAGAGTCACTATTAAAGACACTGTTGTTTTTGATGTATTACTTTTGATCACTTTTTATTTGAATATAGTACAAACTCTTTAAAATATTGATTTGTTCTTAAAAAACGTGTTTGTCAGGGTGCATGGGGTTAGGACTATGAGATAATTTAAAAGCATGTGCTTCCCATAACAGAGATAGGATATAAGAAAAGTTCTACTACCAAAAAAATTTATCTGAACAGTATTCCCTTAAGAACCTTGCAGTAAAGGGGTGTTATTTAAACTATAGTATGTATTTTTAAAATTTTGATAGTCTATACATTTATTGAACTGTGATTCTGTAATAGAGTGATCTTTTGACCAAAAGTCTTAAGAAAACTCCCCTTGTGTAGCTCTTTTCAGAACTGTACAGCTATATTGACTAAATCAGCAACAACTTGCAGTGTAATTAATATATCGATATAAAAAAATCAGTGATAATAGTTCTATGAAATCAACTACTTTATTAGGGAAATATCCTAAGAAGTTAATGTTGGTAGTGGTTATCATTCGTTTGTCCTGGGCTATGACTGCATACGTCATGCTTGCCTTGCACATCAGAATCAGCCAGTGTATTGTTAAAAGTGTAGATTCCTGAGTTCTACTACAGAATATTGAATCAGACTCTCTGAAGGCAGAGGATCAGAATATGACATTTTAAATAAGCATCCCAGGTAGTTGTACACTTGGAGAAACACTGAACAAGACCAAGAAGGTGCCGCTTTCTATCTCCCAGCTATGTATCTCTACATACTGTATTATCGAGGGATTATATCAGTACACCAAATGATGGCATCCTTAAAATCTGAGCAATAAGATGACCTCCAGATTGCTCTTTCTAAAAATCTCATTCCACAATTCTGTATTTCCCTCATAAAGTCACATCGTTTTGATGAAGTTCTTCCCACGTATTAATACAGAAATAGAAACCCCAGAACAAGCCTCACTCCCACCCCACCTTCAGATTCAGATGATAAGGCCCAGCCGTTCGTATAGAACCATCTCCAGTAGTCCTGTCTGCTACAGGAGTCCCCTCTGATCAGCAGTTCTGCTTTCCACGGTTTCAATTACCCTGGTCACCCACTCTCCAAAAATGTTAAATAGAAAACTTCAGAGGTAAACAACTTCTAAGTTTTAAATTGCCTGCTGTTCTGAATGTGAATCACTCAGCATATTGATGCTGTGTATACTCCTTGCCCCTTAGTCACTTAGTAGCCAGATCAGTTATGAGATATTTTGAAAGCCAGAGACATTCACATGACTTTCATTACAGTATGTTGTTATGACTGTTCTATACTATTACTAGTTATTGTTGTTAATATCTAACTGTGCCTCATTTATAAAGTAAACTCTTCAGAGATATGTATGTATAGGAAGAAAACAGAACATACAGGTTTTGGCACTCTGGTTTCAGGCACCCACTGGGGGTCTTGGAATGTATCTCCTGTAAATAAGAACTGTACACAGAAGTAAAGAATTAGTAATTTACTAAGGGGGAATGTTGTATCCACAGAAGTTTCAATACCCTGTCTCTCATGTGTTCCATCTTTCCAAAATGTGAAGTCTATTAATACTAATTCTA
The DNA here is from genome assembly GCF_000327345.1 of Myotis davidii. NCBI lineage: Eukaryota > Metazoa > Chordata > Mammalia > Chiroptera > Vespertilionidae > Myotis > Myotis davidii. The sequence goes on from NW_006297152.1 coordinate 3,624,650, forward strand.
ATCTTGTGCCCACAAACAAAAGACACTGTGTTTCTTGCCTGTAGCTCCAACTTGAAACAGTTTACAATAAGAATCAGTTTATTTTCTTATGGGCAAT
>NW_006297152.1:3624883-3633833 GCF_000327345.1 Myotis davidii
ACCTCTTCCCAGCCCTGTCATGTTTCTCATGCAATTTTACATTTGCAAAGTCACTTCCCTCTTCCTGGAAATGCCTCTCAATCCCTAAAAGCCCCTGGTCCTATTACATTGTGCTGCTTCACCTACTTCTCATCTCTGAATCTTTGCTTTCAGTAAAGAATGAACGACTGTAGAACATCCAGTCTTTAAGTCTCTGCCCAAAGTTTCCTTGCCCTTTCATTATTAAAACGTAATAATTTTGTACCTGCAGGGGCCTCAGTTGGTTGAACTATTATCCCATATACATCAAGGTTGCAGGTTCAATTCTTAGGGCACACACCTAGGTTGCTGGTTTGATTTCCCATCAGGGTGGGGATGAGAGACAACAGATTGGTGTTTCTCTCTTTCTTCTTTCATCTCTAAAAAAATTAGTAAGAACATATCCTTGAATGAGGATTAAAAACATTTAATCTTCTTTTGCTTCTGTGTTTCTGATACACCATTCCTAAATACACATATAAATGGGAAAATTTTGTTAAATATTAAGACTTTCCATCCAGGAACTTACCCTTACTTATAAATTTAATCAGATCTCCTTTTATATTTTCATTAAGATTTTATAGTATTAAGCAATATGGGCCATGTATCTTTCATAATAAATTCAGTTCTATATTTTGTAGCTTTCATTTTTATTATGAAAAGTGTACTTGCTACTATAGACGGATCATTGGTATATATCTATTTTATTTTTACCTTCCTTATCAAACTATGTTAATAGTATTTTTAAAAATTAAGAGTTGCTCTGAGTTTAAGTATACAACACAATCTAAAAACAATTTGACCTTTTGTTTTTCTATATTTACAATGACTATTCTGTTATCCTGTTGTGTTAGCTAGATTTCTAAAATAATGTTGTACAGTAGGTAACCTAGGGTAATTTTTTTGTTTTACCTAAGTACAATCTTGATTTCTAGATGGCATAGCACTGCACCTTTCCCTTTCCTTCTACATTAGATTATTGCCATCTAGAAACAAACTTGAAGGTTTTTTGCTGTTCTCCCTAGAATTTAGGGTAACCTAGCATCTATGAGCTCTAAGCAGCCCTGCTTCCTCTTCCTTGGGCACCCCAATTTTCGTAATTGTCTCAGTTAAAATGCACCTTTTTCACAGCTTAGAAAAGAATGTGTGGGCCCTCCTCCCTCCCCACCCGACCCCCCCTCCCACCCTCAGTACATACACCCTGAGAATGTAAACTTCCCTAGTCAGGTAATCCTATCTAATCAATTGGTGTGTATGTACCACCCACCTATACCTGCCTGCATGCCTGTGTTTCCTTCAGTTTTTCTGGTTTTAGAATTGGCCCATCTCCCCCACTTCTTTGACTAATTCCACTTATTTTATAAATCTCAGCTCAAATGTTACTTTTTTTAAAAAAAATAACTTTCAAGTGTCACTTTTTGAAGGAAACATTCAAATCTCCTTTTCCCCTTTTTAGAAATTAAATCTGTATTGTTGAAAGTATTACATGTGTCCCCTCCCTTTCTCCATTGATCCCCTCTAGCCTCTCCCCAACAGGTACCCCAGGTCGTCACACCTGTTGTCTGTGCCATGGGTTATGCATATATGCATACAAGTTCTTTGATCTCTTCACACCCACCCTCCCCCACTTTTCCTCTGAGGTTCCAAAGTCTGTTCTGTGCTTCTATGCCTTCAAATCTATTTTGTTCATCAGACTCCACATATGAGTGAGATCATGAGTTAGTTGTCTTTCTCTGCCTGGCTTATTTTGCTTAGCATAATACTGTCCAGGTCCCTCCATGCTGTCTCAAAGGTAAGAGATCCTTCTTTTTTACTGCTGCATAGTATTCTGTTATAAATGTACCACACACGTTTTTATGCACTCATCTGTTGATGGGCACTTGGGCTGTTTCCAGATCTTAACTATTGTAAATTGTGCTGCTATGAACATAGGGGTGCATACATTCTGATTGGTGTTTCAGGTCTCTTAGGATATATTCCTAGAAATTGCTGAGTCAAATAGTAGTTCCATAGTTAATTTTTTGAGGAAACTCTATACTGCTTTCCATAATGGCTGCACTACTCTGCATTCCAACCAGCAGTGTAATAGGGTTCCCTTTTCTCCACATTCTCGCCAAAACTTGCCATTTGTTGATGATAGCCATTCTGACAGATGTGAGGTGATTGATACCTCATTATCATTTAAATTTGCATCTCTCTGATGATCAGTGACTTCGAGCATTTTTTACTATGTCTCTTGTCTGTATGTCTGTTTTGGAGAAGTGGCTATTTAGGTCCTTTGCCCATTTTTTAATTGGATTGTTTATCTTCCTTTTGTTAAGTTACGTAAGTCCCGTATGTGTTTTGGATATTAACCCTTTATCGGATGTGTCATTGCCAAATCTGTTCTCCCGTGGGCTCCCTTTTTATTAGTTGATGCTTTCTTTTGCTGTGCAGAAGTTTTTTATTTTGATGTAGTTCCATTTGTTTATTTTCTTAGTTGCCTTTGCCCTAGGGCAGTGTTTAGCAAACTGCGGCTCGCGTCTGTCCTAGGAGATGTATCTGTAAACACATTGCTACAAGAAATGTCAGATTTTGCTGCGTATGGTTTCTTCTAGAATTTTTATGGTTTCAAGGCTTACATTTAAGTCTTTTATCCATTTTGAGTTTATTCTTGTGTATGATGGTAATTGGTGGTCTAGTTTCTTTTTTTGCAGGTATCTGTCAATTTTCCCAACACCATTTATTGAAGAGACTATCTTGACTCAATTGTATGTTCTTGCCTCCTTTGTCAAATATTAATTGAGCATAATGGCTGGGGTTGATTTCTGGGGCGTCTGTTCTATTCCACTGATCTATATGTCTGTTCTTGTGCCAGTACCGCATTGTTTTGATTACAGTGGCACTAAGAACATGTGTCAGAGTTCTCCATTTATTTTGTGATTCTGTGGAAATGTCATTTTCTCCAACTGATAAGATCCATAGGGGCATTTCTGGTGTTTGTTGTTGCCTGTTTTACCCTTAGCATAGTGCCTGCCCCGCAGTGGACGCTCAGAGATGGGGGGGGGTGGGGGGAGGAGGGTGCAGCAGGTGGCCATGGCCACTATTTAAACACTTTGTCAAAACCCGAAGTAAAATGCCTCTGATGCTTTCATTATGTATTCATTACAAGAGGGTTTAACTTACTAGTCAGCCCTCCAGTGGATTTTAGGATGATTATAGTTTAGAATTCTTAGACCTACAAAATGAAACAGATAAACTCGGTTGTTGTCTTCATGAAAAGATTCTATTTAACCAATGACATTAATGCCTTTAAATCATCCAACATTTTGTATTATCTGCATTTTCATGGCTTACTGAGTGGGGATTTCACTGTCCAAAAGACTTTCATCTTAAAATATAGCAATGATATGTGCCGTTCAAAATTCTATTTAATATGTAATATGTTCTCATATGCAAGCTTCCAGACTTTAGGTATTTAATAAATTTTTGAGCTACAATGCAAAATGTATATGCATTTTAATAGTATTATTTAGTGTATATCTTGGCATTTATTCATATCCATTGAAGGCAGTCTTATCTGTTATTTGGAAACATGCTTATTTTTTCTTGTCACATTATAAGCCAATAATTTAATATTACTGTTTAAAAAAAACATTAATGCAGAATAGTAAACTTTGTAAAACCCAGTATGCTTTTGAACATGTGATACCCTCTTAGGGTATAAGTTCATGAAGCTCGTTTCTTCCATACACAGATCCTGAAACGGAAAATGAGTCTCAGAATCAGAGTGCTGAACAGACCACACCAGGCTCTCAGGAGGTGGATTTGGTGGCTGGCGCGTCTCCGGAGGACAGCCCTCTGAACTCTCACCCCGAAGCATCATCCCCGGCAGCTGCGGACAGTGCTGCTGCAAGCGCTTCTCCTTCCCAGCAGAATTCTGATCCCACGGAAAACCATGGGCCTCCAGGCTTTGATGGTGAATGTACATATTTAGATGAAGATGAAGAACAGTCAGAAACTGAGGAAGATTCCAGTCCCAACGTCAGCTGGGGTAAAGAGGCCCAGCCCATGCACCCCATCCTGGCAAACTGGAATGAAGATATGGAAGCAATTGAGATGATGGAGAAGGAAATGAAGAAGAGGGAAATGATGAAGGGCGAACTATGACTCACTGAAGAATCGGTGGTAGGTATTTAAAAATAGGTAAACTGTGGTTAATAGACACCCTCATACTAAGCAGGCTCTCCAGTGGGAGGCTTTAGTATGGTCACGAGCAACCGCGTTCTGACTGGGCTAGTTGGTTATAGGAGCCTGGAGCTTGCTCTGTTAGAATTGACCTTGTTTCAAACTGTCCCACGAGAAATGGAAACTCACAGTCCCCTGGATGGCAGCACCGCACCGCCCTGCAGGGCCTCAGGCCGGGAGACGACTACTGGCGGCCGCGCCGGATCCAGGTTTCTGCAGGCGCTGGACAGACGAGAAACAAATCCGGTTAGTGGTGGGGTGGGAGTAGGAGCTCGTATTGTTTCCTAATTAAAGGAAGCTTGACATTCTAGGTTTGGGGGTTAGAGTCTCTTGGGAAACACCAAGCCTATTGTGGGCATTCTGGTTGTGCTGCCTTCACAGAAACACTCAAAGTGACCTAAGTGGTTATGAAGCCAGTGTGTTCACGGTGAGACCAGTCTTGCTCATCACTTTCACTTGCTTCCTTGGGTAACAGATGATCAAGATGACTTGATTCCCCCCCACCCCCCACCTCTCTTAACAATGTCCTTTTCATTTAAACCAAAGGTGAAGCCAGTGTGCTTTCTCAGTGAGTTCTCTGCATAAGGACTAATCATGGGACCAGGTAAAAAGGTCATCTATATTGTGGAAATTGGTTACTTAGTACTTTTGAAAAATGGAGGGAGGGAAAAACTGTAATGTTGCAATAAGAGCTTGCCATTGGGCCTTCCATAGGGAAAGCTGTGACGACTCTGAAGTGGAACTTAGTGCTGGATCCTTATAGGGTGAATGATAAACCTTTTCCAGCTCATTTCTCTTAGAGGCGATTCCCTCTAGTCATCAGCCTTACTCCATCCCAGGTTTAGTGTGCAGTTTGAGCCATAGGCCCAGGTGACTGATAGCTTAATGCATTTTGTTCCATTTCTGTCTTCGGAAGCCATGGTCATGCTGTGGTAGTGATCTAAAAATCCTGGGGTAACTGTGCTTTCTAAAGTTATACCTAAGGAGCCTGTCACATTTTCTGTTGAATCATGGTTTTTAAGTTTTGCTTTTTAAAACAAATATTCCTTCTGATATGGACTTGAAAATTAGTCTATGGTAACCTGTGTAGAAAACTTACACAGTACCAAGTACTAACATGCAGCCATAAAGCTTAATAATTTTTTTTTTGGTGGCAGTCTGGAGCTGGCCACATTTAATTTTTTGTTGTTGATATCTGTAGACAGTCCTGTAGTTGAAATCATAACTTTATTCATTCTATTTATTTTTTTAATTTACCTGAATGTGTTCTAAAGGCATATTTTTTGTGAGACTTAATTTTCTTTCTCTTTACCATGACATTACATATAACCTTCTCCTAAGACAGTTTTGAGGTACTGACGAACTGAAACTGTGTATGAAGCTGTTAAAAAAACAGCAGTGCTGTATTGTACTTGTGTATATTCATGTACAGTGTGTCTTAGATCCAGGTAGATGTATTCCTTTATAAGAGGAAAAATCGCTGCTTTCAGAAACTCCAGCTAAACTTAATCGGGTCAGTGAACCATAAATCTAATAGAGAATTCACTTAGGGGGTGTAGATTAGTATACAAGACCTTCATTGGTCCTTGATTAAACCTGACACCAAAATGGATATTTTTTAGTCACTGCATGTGAAATTTGGCGTAAGAAGATAGAACTATAATACATAGAGTTCATGAAGGGATAGACATAGTGCTTTATTCACTTTAATTGTAAAGCTGCCAAAATAGCTGAAGCTTAATTACTTGCCTTGATTTATAGGATTGGGGCTTGGCAAAAGGGAGCAGATGTTCCTCTAAGACTTTGATTCCAGAAGCCTTATATTTAGTGATTTGATTTTGTTCAGAGCCATTGTTGTTTAAATCTCACTTTTCTAAGTTATCAAAACATTTTTTTCTCCCCAGCAAATATTTTTGTGGCATAGAAGGAAAAGCCAGCTTATTGCCACCCTACCTTCCTTTGGCCATTAGGGGGAGCTGTTGCCATTCATTGAGGTCTAGAAGCAAATTGCTTAGGAAAGTGAATCATTACAAAACAGGAAAGAAAATTAAGTTACACTCAGCGCCCAGAAGGAATTATACTTGATTTTTTTCCCCATTTAAGAAAAGGTATAACTCTAACATTGCCTCTACATTTCTTATTTGACATACTGCCATGAAGTTAGTTTTTCAGTTCATTAAAAATTCCAACAGCATTAGTTTTTTTTTAAAAAAATACCTTCTATAGAGATTTTATTTACTTCCTAAAGATTCAGGGGAGTCTATGAAACCCTGAATTTTAGAAACATCTGGTCTACCTCAGTTAACTGTTGACTGCATAGAAATAGAGCTGAAGTGATCACCACAGCCATAAAAGTGACTAAGAAGGATTTATACAATGTTTACAAACCTGGAATCAAGTAAGACTATTATCTGAAAGTTATTAGAGTAAGTATTTAATTCAGGTATTTAAGTTTAACTTGTTTACCAACTAAAAATAGCTGTAGTTTTTTCTGCTTATCAGAGTCCATTGAAATATTCTCTTAATTTGCAATACCTTATTTCCCATAAAGTTTTAGATGTGAAAGAATTGTAATTTACTAGTTTGGCTCAGGATATTTTGTTGGGTAGGTTTTCTTTTTAACTTTAATAGGCTTCCAACAAGAACATAGTTATTGTTTCAGAACAAATAATTTTTGACATTATACCTTTTACTTCACAGTATTAAAGAGTAAAATGAAAAATTGTGCACGCTCTGATAATTACTCCCTTGAGAATTTGTCTCAAATTACTGTCACACAGCCCTTTTCATAGTAAAACCAGCATTTGTTCTCTCACCAAACTCCATGCCAAATTCATCATAAAGAAAGCTCAGCATAAGTAATTCAAATAGTGCTTATAATTGTTTATTAGGTGGGGGCATTTAGTGAATATTCCAACCGGTCGTTTTCTGCACAAGGCTTTAGTCAGAACATAGAAAAAAAACATTCTGTGAATGAAATATTGTATGTTCAGATTTTATAAGAGACATTTTTAAAAGCCCAATTTACAGCCGTATATTTTCTTATGATGTAATTTATGAAAAAGATGTCTGTACTAACAGGTGCTGTAACACTACTGTTGTTGGATTTTATTGTTTGGTGATAAATGATAAATGTATACAATATTTCTAAGGGAAACTATGTACTGTGATGTAAAAGTCTGGGCAAAATGTATATAATCCTTGTATATAAATGTGTATCTGATTATAATTACTGATTGTAAAGATTTAATAAAACATGTAAATATTCTGGTCTAGTTTTAATTTGAACTTTTAGTGTCACTTTGCATATGTTTATACTTTGATCTCTTTTAAAATGTTTTCTTTTCAAGTCATCTTTCCTTTAATTTCTACATTACCCCAGGGGAGTAACTGTAGGGGACATCTTAGGGTAAAGAAACACAAACATACCTTCAACAGCTTCGCCAGCGCCAGGGACCCTCCGCGTAGGGTTAGTGATCCCAGTGTCAATATTGTCATCAAAGGTAGCACTCACCTCAGTTCCAGTGACATTTTATATCAGCAGCCACTTTCAGATCCTGTGATACTGTGCTTTTCATCTGTACTATTTCAGGGCTTCTGAGCTCAGATATCTTGGAAGACCTAATAATAGTAGTATTTATTGATCATTACTTTCTTGAAAGGTGAGCAAACAAAGACTTAAGTTCTAAGCATCCTACCCCGAGCCCCACCTTTGGTGACTTGGCATTGGGAGCCCGTGCTCCTTCCCGTGTGCTGTCCTCTCCCTTCCTTTGCCAGGCCTCACCCCTCCACCCACCTTCATTTCAGTTTCGGCTCACCTTTCTGTGCTCAGCCACTACCTTCCCAGGGGGGACTGACATTTAGAAATGGCAGCATCCATTCGTAGGTTCTCTGGGCATTCTTTCTGGTCCGTGTGCCTCCATTCCTATAGGACAAAGCACCAATATTTCAGGAAAGAGCTAAAGGATCCATAGTAGCTCTTGGAAGATTTCAAAGGTGAGCTTGCTTTTCTGAATAAAGCAAACTTAAGAGGTCTTTCTAAGAGGAGTAATTTACTGGTTAACGGGGAAGGATGTGTCAGCTCCTGTCTGCTAGTACGGCTTATCTTTCTCAAAGCCTTCTAAGCCTGGAGGTCTGTGGTTTTTATCCACTCTCCTCCACAGAGCAAATGGGAGGCCGCTGACAGACCCTTGGGCTTGTCTTGACACATGGCGGGTGGATCACGAGAATTTCTAAGACTTGTGACCAGTTACGAGAATACTTTACAAAGATACTAGCTTGTAAGAACATGTAATAACTTCAAAATGCAATGGGTGTTCAATTTTAAAGTGTGCCTTTAACATTTCTGTAAAACGTTTTTTGTATTCATTCAATAGGAACTTACCTGGCCACTGGGTAAAGCTAGCAGTAAAACTACTGGTCCACTATGTGTTAAGTCACAGGATGTACTCGCCATCCAGATGACAGGAAAAATGCACAAAAGTTCTACGGATCCTTTTTTGTTCATCCAGAGACAGAGAAGCATCGATCAGACCGTTAAACCTCAGAGGGAAGGTGGGGGAGGGCGGGGTAAGGGAGGGAGAGCAACCAAAGGACTTGTATGAATGCATATTAGCATAACCAATGGACACAGACACTAGGGTGGTGGGGGCTTGCCCACGGTGGGAATGGTTGTGTGTATGTGGGGGGGCACCCAGGGAAGGAT
>NW_006297152.1:3635162-3635439 GCF_000327345.1 Myotis davidii
AGTAGGTCTGCTTTCACCACTCTTATTCAACATAATACTTGAAGTCCTAGCACAGCAATTAGACAAGAAGAAGAGCTAAAAGGCATCCAAATTGGAAAGGAGGAAGTAAAACCGTCATTATCAGATGGCATGATATTATACATAGAAAAAACCCTAGACTCCACCAAAAAATACTACACTTAATAAATGAATTTGTCAAGGTAGCAGGATACAAAATCAACATCCATAAATTGCTGGCATTTTTATACACTGATAATGAATTCTTAGAAACACTTGT
>NW_006297152.1:3635698-3639740 GCF_000327345.1 Myotis davidii
GTCCCCCCCCTTCCTTTGCCAGGCCTCACCCCTCCACCCACCTTCATTTCAGTTTCGGCTCACCTTTCTGTGCTCAGCCACTACCTTCCCAGGGGGGACTGACATTTAGAAATGGCAGCATCCATTCGTAGGTTCTCTGGGCATTCTTTCTGGTCCGTGTGCCTCCATTCCTATAGGACAAAGCACCAATATTTCAGGAAAGAGCTAAAGGATCCATAGTAGCTCTTGGAAGATTTCAAAGGTGAGCTTGCTTTTCTGAATAAAGCAAACTTAAGAGGTCTTTCTAAGAGGAGTAATTTACTGGTTAACGGGGAAGGATGTGTCAGCTCCTGTCTGCTAGTACGGCTTATCTTTCTCAAAGCCTTCTAAGCCTGGAGGTCTGTGGTTTTTATCCACTCTCCTCCACAGAGCAAATGGGAGGCCGCTGACAGACCCTTGGGCTTGTCTTGACACATGGCGGGTGGATCACGAGAATTTCTAAGACTTGTGACCAGTTACGAGAATACTTTACAAAGATACTAGCTTGTAAGAACATGTAATAACTTCAAAATGCAATGGGTGTTCAATTTTAAAGTGTGCCTTTAACATTTCTGTAAAACGTTTTTTGTATTCATTCAATAGGAACTTACCTGGCCACTGGGTAAAGCTAGCAGTAAAACTACTGGTCCACTATGTGTTAAGTCACAGGATGTACTCGCCATCCAGATGACAGGAAAAATGCACAAAAGTTCTACGGATCCTTTTTTGTTCATCCAGAGACAGAGAAGCATCGATCAGACCGTTAAACCTCAGAGGGAAGGTGGGGGAGGGCGGGGTAAGGGAGAGAGAGCAACCAAAGGACTTGTATGCATGCATATAAGCCTAGCCAAAGGAGACAGACACCAGGGAGGGCGAGGGCATGAGTGGGGGACTAGGGAGACTATGGGGGGGATAAGGACACATAGGTAATACCTTAATAATAAAAAAAAAAAGTTCTACGGTATGTTAGAGAACATCTCTACCCAATAAAACAGTGAAACCCTCCCTCACATGGTTGAGGAGAGAACCAAAGTCCCTAAAAAGACTAATCCAAGGTAGAGGAAATTAATACTAAGGAACTGGCTGCTACTCTCCCCACCACCACCCTGGTGCTGGAGTTTGCAGCAACATGAGGCACATCTTACATAGGAATCCCCACCTTTATCTTTTCTGAACCTCTAAGAAAAGCCATTGACCTTAGGTCCAAGAGGCAAGCTGACAATCACTGCAGGATAGCTTGTCTCATACTCCCTTTCCTCGTTCTCCCATCCTGCTTCTTCCCTTTGCAGAGTAAATCAAAATCGATAGTCCCAGCTGCTACCTTTAGAAGGGCTAATCTGCTTATTCAGCCACTCCTGCCTTACTGAGGCATTAAGCTGAGTGACTTCCAGTCTCAATTGCCTTATTGTGTCATTATAAAAAAATTTTTTAAAGTCCTCTGATCTCTTATCATTACTTGCTATTCTCTTAACTCGTCCAGTTGGGTGATTCTTTAGGACCTCCATCCAATCCATCACCCTTCGCTTCCCGACCTACTCACTATTAACCTTTCTTCCTGTTGAATCAACTTGGCAAAACTTTAAATCTTATTAATCCCAGCTACTTACTGATTCTGTTAGTACTGGATGAAATCACACCTCCACTGCTAACTGGCCTCACTTTAAATCATGACCACTTATCTCAAATGAGATTCAATACTTACCCAAATTCCAACCACATTTCTCTAGCTAATTTGTTTTCCCACTCTGCGAAAATTTTCATACCACCTTTCTTTTCAAATATCCTATATCCCTTGCCTGTCACTCACCTGGAGATGTCACCCCATAGTTCATTGGAAGAAAAAAAAAAGCAGATGAGAATGACCTTGACTACCAACCCTGCCTGCTGAATCCATATGACTTGAGGGAATAGAAGCAGTAATCACAAAACTCCCACCTAACAAAATCCCTGATCCAGACGACTTCCCAAGGGAGTTTTACCAAACATTCAAAGAACTAGCACCTACCCTCCTCAAACTATTCCAAAAAATATAAGAGGAAGTAACACTCACAACCTCTTTTAACGAAACCAGCATTATCCTAATTCCAAAACCAGATGAAAACACTACAAAGAATGAAAATTACAGGCAGTATTCCTGATGAACACAGATTCTAAAATCTTCAACAAAATATTAGTAAATTGGATCTGGCAATATATTAAAAAGATCATAACCATGACCAAGTGGGATTTATTCCAGGGATGCAAGGCCGGTACAATATTCACAAATCAATAAATGCGATCCATCACATAAACAGATAAAAACCACCTAATCATATAAACAGATGCAGAAAAAGCATTTGACAAAATCCAGCACCATTTTTTTTTTATAAAAACTGGGTAAAGTGGGAATAGAGGAATCATACCTCAATATAATAAAGGCCATATGACACGGGTGGGAACCAGGTGGAGGGGAGCTATGGGGGGAAAAAAGAGGAACATCTGTAATAATCTGAACAATAAAGATTTATTTTAAAAAAAAAGAACAGAAGCAAGACAAGTATGTCTGCTTTCATCACCCTTATTCAATATAGTAATGGAAGTCCTAGCACAGCAATTAGACAAGAAGAAGAGCTAAAAGGCATCCAAATTGGAAAGGAGGAAGTAAAACCGTCATTATCAGATGGCATGATATTATACATAGAAAAAACCCTAGACTCCACCAAAAAATACTACACTTAATAAATGAATTTGTCAAGGTAGCAGGATACAAAATCAACATCTAGAAATTGAGGGCATTTTTATATACCAATAATAGAAACTAAGAAAGCATTGCAGCAACAAAAAAATAACATACCCGGGAATAAACAACCAAGAAGGTAAAATACCTGGACTTGGAAAACTATAGGACATTGAAAAAAGAAAGAGAGGGAGAAACAAATGGAAGCATATACCATGTTCATGAATTGTTAGAATTAATATTAAAATGCCTACTAGTATACTACCCAATCTATAGATTCAATGCAACCCCCATTAAAATACCAATAGCATACTTTACAGTGCTAGAACAAATACCCCAAAAATGTATATGGAACATAGGGAATGGAAGAGATAAACCAAACAACTTATATACCATAGGCATAGCCCATGGACACGGGCAATAGGGTTAAAAAACCCCAAATAGCTGCAGCAATTTTAAGAAAGAAGAATAAAGTAGGAGGGATCACAACACCAGATATCAAACTATACTACAAAGCCATTATAAACAAAACAGCCTGGTACTGGCACAAAAATAAGCATATAGATCAATGGAACAGAACAGAGACCCCAGAAATGGACCCACACCATTACCGTCAGTTAATATTTGACAAAGGAGGCAAAAACGTACAATGGAGTAAAGACAGTCTCTTCAACAAATGCTGCTGGGGAAAAATGGACAGACACATACAAAAAGATGAAATTAGACTACCAACTTACACCATAAACAAGAATCAACTCAGGATGGATAAAAGACTTGAATATAAGGTATGAAACCATGAAAATCTTAGAGGAGGGCATAGGCAGTAAAATCTCAGACATCTCATGTAGCAATATGTTTACGGATACATCTCCTAGTGCAAAGGAAATTAAGGAGAAAATAAACAAATGCACTACATCAAACTAAAGAGCTTTGTACAGCAGAAGAAACCATTAACAAAATTAAAAAGGAACCCACTCTATGGGAGAACATATTTGCCAATGATACATCTAATAAGGGGTTAATTAATATCCAAAATATATAAAGTACTCATATAACTCAACAAAAGACAAACAATCCAATTAAGAAATGGGCAGAAGACCTAAATAGACATTTCTCCAAAGAAGCAATGATCAACATCAGTAATCATTAGAGAAATTTAAAAACCACAATAAGATTACAATTTACACCTGTCTAAATGGCTATCATCAATAAATCAACCAACAAGTGTTGACGAGGATCTGGAGAAAAGGGAACCCTCATGCACTGCTGGTGGGAATGCAGATTGTTGCAGCCACTGTGGAGATACCC
>NW_006297152.1:3639848-3643039 GCF_000327345.1 Myotis davidii
TACTATGCTAAGTGAAATAAGCCTATCTGAGAAAGACAAATATTGCATAATCTCACTTATTTGTAAAATTTAATGAACAAAATGAATTTCCCAACAAAATAAGATCTGAAGCATGGAGGCATGGAACAGACTGACATACCTCAATATGGGGTTTAGGGAATGGAAGAGATAAACCAAACAACTTATATACCATAGGCATAGCCCATGGACACGGGCAATAGGGTAGTGAAGACATGGGCAGAGGGGTGGATAGGGGTTGGGAAGAGAGGGTGGTGGGGTGGGAGATATCTGTAATACTATCAGCAATAAAAAATATATTTTAAAAAGAAAAAAATATATAGCTGGATATTTTAATAGCTTACTCAAAAATAATTGTTAAACAAAAACCCAGAGAATCAGCAAATGTCTAGAAGGCGAGCACACAGCAACTACCTTTACCTGCTGGCATTTATAGAGCTCGCCACCTAACAGCACACATTCTTTTCAAGAGCACATGGAGCATTTTTCAAGATAGACCATATGCTAAGCCATAAAAAAATTGTCAATAAACGTAAAAGAATTGAAATTATTCAAGGTATGTTCTCTGAACATAAGATAATTGAACTAAATGGAAAAAAACACACACACACACACCATATCACAATTTATGCTACACAGCCTCCAGTTTTTGGAGAGAAGTTTATAGCTATAAATGGACACATCAAACATTAGGAACATTTCAAATAAACAACTTCAGTGTTCACCTTACGAAACTAGAAAAGGGAGAGCAAACAGAGCAGGCAAAAATGAGGCAATAACAAAGATCAAAGCATAAAAGAAATAATAGAAAAACATAAAAAATCAATATCACCAAAGGTCGGTAGTTTTAAAAAATCTACAAAATTGATAAACCGTTAGCTAGATTGACCAGTAGGAAAATAAAAGAATGTGCAAAATTACCAAAATCAGAGATAAAAGATAACCCCTTTGACCTTACAGAAATTAAAACGATTATAAGAATACGATGAATAACTTTATGGAAACAATTTAGATAACTTACATAAAATGAACAAAATACCAAAACTGACTCAAGAAGAGGTATAAAACCTGAATACGCCAACCAAGAGGGAATAAATAAAATGAATTAGTAATAAAAAAAATTCTCAATCTGGGCTTAGGCCCAGTCAGCTTCACTGGTAAATTCTATCAAATATTTTTAAAATACATAATACCAATCCTTCACAAACTTTCTCAGGAAGTAGAACAGGCAGGAAGACTCCCCTTCTGTTCTATTAGTCTACTACTAAGACACCAAACCATTCAAAGATAACAAGAAAACTGCAGAACAATAGCTCCTATGAACACGGACACATAAATCCTTAATTAGACATTAGCATGCTGCATACAGCAACATATAAAATTATCCTCAAATGAAAAAACACAATGAGATATGCACTTCACATCAACTAATGTGACTATAATAAACAAACGACACAATAGCAAACACTGGTGAAGATGTGAAGAAATTGGAACCCTCATACACACATGCTGGTAGAAATTTACATGGTGCAGCTGCTTGGAAAACAGTTGGACAGTTTCCATTACAATTAAATATAGTTTCTCTATAAACCAACAATTTTCATTTTAGGCATATAAAATATATACCTACACAAAACTTGTACACAAATGTTCACAGCACATTACTTATATATAGCCAAAAAGTAGAAACAACCATAATATCCATCAACTGATGAATTTCATACAACGGAATATTATTCAGCCATAAAAAAGAATGAAGGCAGGACACATGCTACAACTGGGCGAATCCCAAAACCATAATGCTAAGTTAAAGAAGCCAGTCACAAAAATCATATAAACACATTATAGGATTTTATTTGTATGCAACGTCCTTAACAGACACATCTATAGAGACAGAAAGTAGAATCGTGGTCACCTCAGGCAGTGGGAGGATGAAGAGGGAAGGAATGGGAGTGACAATGGCATGAAATGAACGTTCTAAAACTAGGTTGTGCTGCGGGCACATCCCCAGTAGGAGGTGTGCAGGAGGCAGCTGATCAATGCTTCTCTCTCATCGATGTTTCTAACTCTCTATCCCTCTCCCTTCCTCTCTGTAAAAAATCAATAAAAATATATTTAAAAAATAAAATAAAATTAGGTTGTGGTGATGTTTGCACAGCTCTGTGACTCCATTAAAACCACTGGATTGCACACTTTAAGTGGGTGAATTGTATGTGAATGCTATGTGAATTATACCTCAATAAAACCTTTAAAAATTTTTCAAAGACACACTTACTTACACTCTTTTCCTTTCAGAGAAGTTGGGCAATAAAATATTCACCAAATTCTATGTTACAAGTTCTTTTCCTTATACTTTTTATCTGTTTGTGTTTATTTTTGTTTTATTTCTATTGTTAGTAGAAGTATCAATTGGTGCAATATTTCTAGAAATCAATTCATCGGTACACATCAAAACCTTAAAAGGATTTCTTTCCTTTTAACTTAGCTATCTACTACTAGGAATCTAAGGAAATAATTAGGGGGTAGACATAAATTTCCATTCAAATATTGTGAATAAGGGGGAAAATTTGGACAGAATCTACATGTCTGTGGGGTAATGGTTAAGAAAAGTATGGCCCAATTAAAAAAAAATAATGTGTATGCATTAAAATGATGTTTAGAAAAAGTTTTTTTAAAAAAATCTAAGAGCATGCAGTTAACTCAGATCAATTAAGCAAAGACTGACTATCCTTACTATTGCCATTCACTGACCCAAGCCATGGGATGTATGATGTTCAACACAGATCCAGATCTTGTTCTCCCAATCAAGAAGACAAACATTGAAAGAAAAAAAATCACATTTACCCTGAAAGACCTAGGATTTGTAGTGCCTGAGAACTGTCAAAGAAATGATGGCCCAGCTTTGAAGACAGCCGTATGAAGCTAATCCTACAAATATGTTCGTTGTTGTTGGAGGTAGACGCTGAAGAGAACACAGCGAGCAGAGGCCGCAGAATTTGAGCGCCAACAGAGTTCTGTGATGATCACTCTGCTGGTTCTCCTCATTGGATAGAAAAGCAATCGGAAGCCAAGGTGGGAGGTGAGGAGACCGAGGCCACAGGCTCCAGGATGGATTATGCCTTTAGGAAGGATGAAGGTCCTGGTGCCTCTGTTTTAGTCCCCCCCTCCCCACC
>NW_006297152.1:3643074-3645834 GCF_000327345.1 Myotis davidii
ACCCCCATACACACTTTATAGCCTCAGTACATCCATTCCTTTGCAAGTTAGCATTCAGCCAGCGGGATAATTGCTAACTTCAGAGCTGCCTCTGAGGTGCCTTTTCAAAACTCCAGGGCTCCATGGAACACAGTTGAAAAACTACTGACTTAGGTAATTTATTGTTCCTTATTTAAACTTCTAGCACATTTGAGCAAAAACGTCTTTTCATTCCCAGAAAAGTGGCTAGTCCCATAGGCAGCATTTATTCTCTCCCTTTCCCTATGAATAACCCCATGAATGAAAGAATACACCATGCCCTTGCTTCTGCGCTGCTATTCATCTGAATTAACACGTGTGGGCAGAGCTCGAGTGGTGAGACCAGGATACGGATCCTCTGCTGGGTGGGCCCTCCTGTGGGTCTCAAACCCAAGGGTGCCCGAGCTTTCTTTGTGGCGATGGCAGAAATGATTTTCTTTAGACCCGAATCACTGAACCTGAACTTGCTAAATTTGACGTTCTAAGATAGAGAGCTTCAGTGATAAGCAGCCCGCTTATCTCTGTATTGGTAAGGCTCTAATGGAGAATTCTGGACTAACGAGGCTAGAGACATCTCATGTTACGATTGTATTTTCTTAATGGATAAAGGAGAAGTAGTACATGTATACAATGGAATGTTACTTAGCTGTAAAAAAAAGAATGAACTATTGCCACCTGTCACAACAGGGATGAGTCTAGAGGTATTATGCTAAGTAAAATAAGTCAGACAGAGGAAGACAACCGCCATTCGATTCCACTTATAGTGGAGTCTAAAATAACAATATAGACGAGTAAACAAAACCGAAACAAACTCATAGATACAGAGAACATTGGTATGGTTGCCAGGGGGGCAATGGGTGAAAGAGGAGAAGAGGTTAAGATGTGCAAATGGCCAGTGACAAAAACAGTCATGGGGATGTGTGGTACAGCATGGGGAATATGGTCGATAATGTCGTAATTACTATGGATGGTGCCAGATGGGTTCTGGACTTAGCAGGGTGACTACTTCATACATACGTTATATGAATTTGTAATCACTGTCTTCTACCTGAAGCTAATATAATAGTGTATGTCAACTGTAATTGAAAAATAAATGATCAAAAAACGAAAAGATTGTATTTTCCAAATCTCTCTTAAATTCTCTCAAGGCTTGTCATGACAATGTTTACTTATTGGATGTTCACCATATGCTTAGAACTTACAAAACCATTGGAAACAAGTACCATTATTACTGCAGTTTTACATGAGAAAACGGAGGCTTGGCAGTGGGGTTCTTAAGTCAAAGAAACACTCCCGCTAAGTTAAGCAGGGTGGAGAGAGAGAGAGAGAGAGAGAGAGAGAATTACCTGCTCCCTCCAGTGGCCTCACAGTTGTGGGCTTGGAAGGTTCTAGAGATGGCACAAGGGGATCTGAGGGAGGGGCCACATTTTTTCCCAATCCTTTTCTTTATTATGTATAATTGGAAGTTAAGAGTACAGACTCTGGAGCCAGACTGATGAGATCAAAATCCTGGCTCCACTCCTTCCTCTATGTGACCTTGAACTCGGCCCCTCAGTCTCCTCATCTGTAAAGTGGGGATAACTATAGGACCTATCTCTAGAGATGGCTGCAGTCTAAGCAGTGAGCTCATGGCCACAACCATGGGGACTCACACCATAGCAATCATTCGCTGAAATGCAATGTAACTGTGCTTTCAAGCCCTCGCCCTGTCATCCCCTCCACCAGGTTGCTGTCCTTGAGCTTCATCTATAAATTATAACTGGGTTAATAAGGTTTGGTCATCACTAGTGGCAGCTTTGGCTGAGTGATCGTCCTCCAACTTCTTATTGGTCGGGGTGGAGATGGAGGGAGGATCTCTCACCAATGGGAACAGACCTCTTTGCAAAAGCTCCCAGATCAGAAAAAGCTCGGCATTGCCGGACAGCCAAGTGAGAACAGCGGTGGGAGGGACTTAATAAAAGGCAATTATTCTGATAAGTTGCTGGCTTTGCAAGGAAATTAAAAACAAAGGTACTTTCTTGGGACTTGTAATCTCTCTGTCAGAAGGGACATTGCACAGCTTCTCTCCCTGGAAAAGGCAGGGGACTGCATCTCCCTGGAGCAGCCTCAGGCCACACTTAATACCTTACTGATTCAGACTGGGGCACCATTTCCTTGTTTCTTAAGGGCCGTGTCCTGTTGTTTCGTTTTTCCCCCTTAAATTTTCTCTCTCACATATAAGAACCAACACTTCTTCCTGAAACCTCTAGTTCTCAGAACTTGCTTAGAAAGTATTTGATATTTTCTTAAATTTTATTTTTCAATTAGAGTTTACGTTCATTATTATTTTGTATTGGTTTCAGGTGTACAGGATAGTGGGTTAGATAATCATATACTTTACAAAGTGTCCCCCCAAAATTTCAAGTACCCACCTGGCACCATACATAGTGATTACAGTATTATTGACTAGATAAAGACAAAGGCCATATAATTTTACTTACATGTGGAATCTAAAGAACGAAATAAACAAAATAGAAATGGAATTATAGACACAGAAAACAGACTGATAGTTGCTCGAGGGAAGTGAGGTTGGGGGGCTGGGTGAAAAAAAAAAGAAGGGATCAAGAAGTACTAATAGCCGAAACCGGTTTGGCTCAGTGGATAGAGCGTCGGCCTGCGGACTGAAGGGTCCCAGGTTCGATTCCGGTCAAGGGCATGTACCTGGGTTGCGGGCACATCCCCAGTGGGGGATGTGCAGGAGGC
>NW_006297152.1:3649932-3654071 GCF_000327345.1 Myotis davidii
TCCGGTCAAGGGCATGTACCTGGGTTGCGGGCACATCCCCAGTGGGGGATGTGCAGGAGGCAGCTGATCGATGTCTCTCTCTCATCGATGTTTCTAGCTCTCTATCTCCCTCCCTTCCTCTCTGTAAAAAATCAATAAAATATATATTTAAAAAAAAAAAAAGTACTAATTGGTGGTTACAAAATAGTGACAGGCATGTAGAGTACAAATAGGGAGCATTTGAACTGGTAAATGCAGAACCACTTGCTTGCTGTGTGACTTTGGCAAGTTCCTTAACTTCTCTGAGACTGGCTTTTCTTCTCTGTGGAGCGCTGGTGTTGTCTGCCCCTGGCTTCCCTCCATTTTCTCTCAGTGAGCTCTACCCGGCAGACGGTGGGCTCGCCACCAAAGAAACAAGAGCCATCAGAGACAGTCTTGCTTTGGCCGCCTCCCTTGCAGCCGGGCAGTGAGCGCAGGGGTTAAATTCTGTGAGCTGGAGCTTTGAATTAAGGTGGGGTCAGCTAGAATCTCCTTAGGCCAGTGTGGTGGCAGCCACTACATTCAGTCTCCAGGGACACAGTGACAACATCTTTTCAAAGTCTATTTTATCACATGGAAAAACATGTACGTTATAGAATGTTAAGTGTCAAGAATAAGACTACTGTTTAAACACCCAGGTAATTATTTTACTAGAAAAACATGAATTAGGAAAAAAATTAGCTGGAAGAAGATATACCCAAATGTATTATCTTTGGAGTGATGCAATGAGGGATGATTCTTTCCTCACATACTTTGCCGGGGTTCTAAACTGTTCACAATAAGTGAACAATTTTTGCTTTCAGTTTTCCCTTTGGAACCCAGACACACTCTGAAGTGGGTTAATCATAATCCTCAGCTCAGTAAATACTCTCCTCATTGCTCCATGCATAGCCATTATTTATTAATTGGTTAGTGCTTATCATGTAATAAGTACTCAGAGGCCCAATGCTCACAGGCACTAATCATTAGAGAAAGGCAAATTAAAACCACAATGAGCTATCACCTCACACCTGTCAGAATGGCTATCATAAAAAAAAAAAAAAATCAACAAACAACAAGTGCTGGTGAGGATGTGGAGAAAAGGGAACCCTAGTTCACTGCTGGTGGGAATGCAGACTGGTGCAGCCACTGTGGAAGACAGTATGGAATTTCCTCAAAAAATTAAAAATGGAACTTCCGTTTGACCCAGTGATCCCACTTCTGGGACTATATCTTAAAAACACCAAAACACCAATCAGAAAGAATATATGCACCCCTATGTTCATAGAAGCGTTATTTACGATAGCTAAGATTTGGAAACAGCCCAAGTGCTCATCAACAGATGAGTGGATAAAAAAGCTGTGGGACATTTACACCATGGAATACTATGCAGCTGTGAAAAAGAGGGACAGCATGGATGGGTCTGGAGAATATTATGCTAAGTGAAATAAGCCAATCTGAGAAAGACAAATAAATATAACATGATTTTACTTATTTGTGGAATCTAATGAACAAAATGAATTGACCAACAAAATGAGACCTAAAGCATGGAGGCATGGAACAGACTGACATACCTCGATGTGAGGTTGGATGGATGAGAAGAAATAAACCAAAGAACTAATATACTTACATGCAGTGCCCAAGGACATGGGCAATAGGTAGTAAAGACATGGAGGGGAGGGGGTTATGGGTAGGGACTGGGAAGAAGGGGTAAAGGGGTTGTGTGGGGGGGATTGGAGATATCTGTAATACTATCAACAAAAAACACATTTATAAAGAAAAAAAGAAAAGCCCAGAGAAGGTAGAAGGAAGGAAATAATACTAGAGCAGAAATAAATGACATAGAGGCTAAAAAAAAAAATACAATCAATTAAACCAAGAGTTGGCTCTTTGAAAAGATAAACAAAAGTGATGAACTATTAGCCAGACTCATCAAAAAACAAAGAGAGAGGACTCAAATAAAATCAGAAATGAATGAGGCGCTTTTACAATGGACACCACAGAAATACAAAGAATTGTAAGAAAATACTACGAACAACTACATGCCGGAAAAATGGACAAATTCCTAGAAACATACAATCTCCCCAAACCGAATCTGGAAGAGTTAGAAAACGTGAAGAGGCCAATAACAACGAATGAAATAGAAGCAATAATCACAAAACTCTCACCAGACAAAAGGCTTCACACGGGAGTTTTACCAAACCTTCAAAGAACAGCTAACACCTGCCCTTCGCAAACTATTCCAAACAATCCAAAAGGAAGACTTCCAAGCTCCTTTTATGAGGCCCCCGTTATTCTAATTCCAGAACCAGTTTCAGGCGCTACAGAGAAAGAGAGCTACAGGCCAACATCCCCAATGAACACAGATGCTAAAATCCTCGGCAAAATATTAGCAAATCAGATCCCGCAATATCTACACCAAAACCAAAAGATCACACACCATCACCAAGTGGGATTTATTCCAGGATGCAAATCTGGTATAATATTTGCAAATCAATAAATGTGATACATCACAGAAACAGATCAAAAGACAAAATACACATGATCATATCGATAGAAACAGAATAAGCATTTGACAAAACCCAACACCCGTTTTTGATAAAAACTCTCAGCAAAGTAGGAATAGAGGAATCGTACCTCAACATAAGGAACTAAGTCTGGGGGGCAAGACCGAATGCAGGTCTCCTGGCTGCTGCTTTTCCTGGTCTCCCCCCAGTGCTTCCCACCCCAGCCTCTACTTAGGCACCTTGAATCTGCACCGCCCTCCCGCCTTCCCTCCACAGAAGCCTCAAGCCTCCTGGCAGTAGCTGCAAGGAAAATCCTGTACCTGGGCTTAAAAAAACAACACCCCCCCCACCCCACACACACACCCAAAAAAAGAAAAAGAAACCCGAGGCTTTACCTCCTACAGGCTCTGGTCTCCCCTGTGGCCAGAAACCCTGCCACCTCTCAGGGCTCCGTGGCTCCGAGCTGTGGAGCCCAGCCTCCAGCCTCCGTCTGGGCCTCAACCTTCTCAGGGAAATAAACCCCCTGCAGCTGAGACCGCTCTTAACCCTGGGCCTGCCCGCCTCGCGGCAGCTGGGTCAGCCCCTCTCCTAACCTAGCCCTTCGTACTGGTCTCCAGGTGTTTCCTGTCCTTTCTTGACATGCTCCTCAGCTCTACCTCAGTTGGTAATTCCTTGTGAATGTTCCTCAGTTTAGTTTTATTTCCAGTCTGCACCCGGGAGGAGGTACAACAGAGAGAGAGAGAGAAAAAAAGAGAATAAACTAAAATGGATAAAAGACTTAAATGTAAGTCATGACACCATAAGAATCCTAGAAGAAACCATAGGCGGCAAAATCTCAGACATCGCTCATAACAGTATGTTTACGGATCCATCCCTAAGGCAAGGGAAACTAAGGAGAAAATAAACAAACGGGACCACATCAAAATAAAAGGCGTCTGCGCGCAACAGACACCATCAACAAACAACAAGGGAGCCCACCGTATGGGAGAACAGATCTGTCAATGATACATCTGATAAAGGGTTAATAACCAAAATATGTAAGGAAATCATACAATTTAACAAAAGGAAGACAAACAATCCAATTAAAAAACGGGCAAGGGACCTAAATAGCCACTTCTCCAAAGTGGACATACAGATGGCCAAGAGACATATGAAAAAATGCTCGAAGTCACTGATCACCAGAGAGATGCAAATTAAAATAATGAGGTATCATCACCTCACACCTGTCAGAATATCAACAAATGATGCCCAGCTGTTGTAGCTCAGTGGTTGAGTGTTGACCTATGAACCAGAAGGTCTCAGTTCGATTCCTGGTCAGGGCATATGCCTAGAATCTAGGCCCTAGATTGTGGGCTAGATCCCCAGTGTGGGGTGTGCCAATCAATGGCTCTTTCTTATCACTGATGTTTCTATATCCCCCTCTTCCTTCTCCTCTAAAAGCAATTAAAAATATATTAACGAAAAGCAAAGGATGTGGAGAAAAGGGAACCCTAGTGCACTGATTGATGGTGGGAATGGCTGGTGCAGCCATTATGGGAAATACAGTATGGAGTTTCCTCAAAAAATTAAATATCGAACTGCCATTTGACTCAGTAATCCCACTTCTAGGAATATATCCTAAGAAACCCGAAACAC
>NW_006297152.1:3654105-3656583 GCF_000327345.1 Myotis davidii
GAAGGTGTCAATGTGGGGGAAAAGGGACATATGTAATACTTTCAACTCTGAAGATTTAATTTAAAATGTTTTTTTCAAAAAAATAAATAAGAGATAGTGTCAAACTATTTCTCTAAAGCGGCTGCATCAGTCATATATAGTCTATAATATACAGGATGACCCCCCAAAATGTATACACATTTTAATAGCTGATAGCTCAATTGATGTTTGTTTCTTTACATCCACACTAAGCTTTGAAAAAAGTAAATTCATCCTAAAAGGCTCCTGGGAGTTTGAAAATGCAGTGGAAATACAAACGCTGCCTTTATAATTATTCCAAGTGTGTATACATGTTTTGGGGACCCCTATATATGCCCACCAACCGAGAGCCTGCGGCTGGCTCTGTACCCTTACCGGCACTGGGTGGTGTCCGATGTATGGCTTTTATATTCAGGAAAAAGAAGGCTGTTTCAAAAACAAACAAGAACAAAAAGACGTACTTGCCTTCCTTTCCCCCCAAATTCTGGGGAGATTTGGGGCGCCAGAGGCAGCGTATAAAACAATCCCTCCACCGAGAGCTTCCAAACCTCCCGGTCTAGAAACCTCTCCTGGCAATGAGAGGGGAACAGTGTGGGGGCGTGACACAGGCTTGTGTGTCACGGGCACTTGGGGGCTCTTCCTGCAGATGGTGGCATGCTGCTGGTCTAAATTAGAAACCTCTCTCACATTCTCTCTCTGTTTCTCTCCCACCACTGCCCCCGTTTTTTCCTTTCTCCTGAAATACAAACACTGGACCTTTTCATTCTCTGCAAGGTGTTCCCCAGACGCTGCCTTTGCAAATGTCAGACAACTGACGTGCTCACCCAGGGCTTTCTTTTTTCTTGGCTAGAGAGTAAGCAACTACCAGTTACACTGAGCGGGGTCCGGGCTCCCTGCACAAGCACCTTGAAGAATAAGAAATGGGAACCGTAGGGACTGAAAAGCCGTTTCAATAGCGGCCCTCTGCGCGCCTCTCCTTCCCAAAGCGAGTCCCAGTTTCTGCCCCTTTGCGGGAGCCTGGGACGCGGAACGGAGCGCCAGATGGACCGGGGATGTGTGGTTTTGCCCACTGGTTCCGAGGAAGGTGGGCAGCCCATTTAAACAGGCTGCGCAGAAAACAACCAGATAGGCTGGAGGGCGAAGTGCTTCTCAGCCGGGATTCTGAGCCAGGCTGGAGGGCGGCCCGGAGGCGGAGGCGGAGCTTCACAAGGTCAATCAAAGGCTTCGGGACAGCGGTTTTCCAATTAGGGTGACAGCAGGGTCCTGGCGGGGCTCTGGAGAAGGCAGGAGAGTCAGGGCGGCAGCCCACCTTGTTTAAGAGCAGTGGTTCTCAGCCTTCCTAACGCCGCGACCCTTTCATACAGTTCCTCAGGTTGTGGTGACCCCCAATTTCATTGTTACAAGTTGAACATAATTAAAGCATAGTGATTAATCACAAAAACAATATGTAATTATAGATGTGTTTTCCGATGGTCTTGGGCCAGTGGTCGGCAAACTCATTAGTCAACAGAGCCAAATACCAACAGGATGACGATTGAAATTTCTTTTGAGAGCCAAATTTTCTAAACTTAAATTATATAGGTAGGTACATTGTTATTAACTTAGTTCGGGCACTCCTAAGTTGGCCTTTGCTAAAAATGTCCTCAATCTGAGGTATGTTCGATGAGGTCGACCCCTTCCACCTCTCCCATCCACACTCGTCTTGTATACTTGTTTTGCCCAGGCCATAAACCAGCTTCTGTGCATGGGCCACGAAGTTTCAATCGCACTGTATGTGCACGCCCGCATGTGGTAATTTGGGAAAGAGAGAAACATCAAGTCCTGTACACACCCCAATCGGGGACCAACTGGCACCCCGAGCATGTGCCCCGACCTTCCACTGCACAGGCGGACAATCAACTCAGCTGGAAGCCCTTTACGTTAAAGAAAGTAGGAGCCACGGACAGGGTGGTCCGTGAGGTCGCAGGGTCACCGAGTGGAGACCTGAAACACCGCCTGGAACAGCAGACTGTGTGGCAGGAGCTTAGATGTGGATCCCGTGTTGCAGGAGGCAGGGTCACGTCTTTCCAAAGCCAACCGAGTAGGAAATGAGGCTTGACTCTGTGGATAACAATGAAGGAGCCAAACCCAAGACTCTTGCTCCAATATGAGACGCTTGGTCCCTGACCATCGTCCGGGTCTCCAGGGCACAGGTGAGCACAGTCCCTCCTGTGTGCGGGGAGTGAAAGGGAGTGGAACAGGGAGAGCCCTGCCAGGGTTCAGCAATCTGGAGAAGGGCTGTGTGTAACTTAATAAAGAGTCCAGAGACGAAGCATAATTTTGAAAGGCATTATAGGGAGTCAGAGGAGCCTAGCTAAAGAAACTAAGAATACTTAGTTTCAAAAATCAGATTTCTTATAAAAACAGAAGTACTGTATTTTATTTTTAATATATATTTTTTTGTATTGATTTGAGAGAGAG
>NW_006297152.1:3656851-3664675 GCF_000327345.1 Myotis davidii
GTGTTCCAGGAGGCAGGGTCACGTCTTTCCAAAGCCAACCGAGTAGGAAATGAGGCTTGACTCTGTGGATAACAATGAAGGAGCCAAACCCAAGACTCTTGCTCCAATATGAGACGCTTGGTCCCTGACCATCGTCCGGGTCTCCAGGGCACAGGTGAGCACAGTCCCTCCTGTGTGCGGGGAGTGAAAGGGAGTGGAACAGGGAGAGCCCTGCCAGGGTTCTTGTTCCAGCATCTAGAAGGGTTCAGCAATCTGGAGAAGGGCTGTGTGTAACTTAAATAAGAGTCCAGTAAGATCTCCTCATCTCAGGACTATTTGGGGGTCAGAGGAGACTAGCTAAAGAAACTAAGATCTCCTCATCTCAGGACCCCATGCTTTTTATTAACAGAAATTGTCCTGAGGCAAGGCAGAGATATACACTTCAAAGGGTAGGGTTTCCATACACACAAGAATGGGGGAATTTGCCTACAGCTGCTCAGGTGTTTGGCCAGTAGGAGGCAATAATGTAGATTAAGATGCCCTGAGTTGTCTGGCAGCGAGCAATCAATTTAATGCATCCTTTTCAGGTTTGGGGAGATGCCCTCACCACTCCAGATGATTCAGCCCTTGCTGACATGCTGGAATTGGCTTCCAGCAGAGGCCCTCATTCACTCCACACCCAGTCAGAGTCCCCTGTCTGTGCTGGGCACTCTTCTACGTCCTGGGTGCTGGGGTACTTGTCCCAGCATCAAGAAGGGTTCAGGAATCTGGAGAAGGCCGTGCGTAGATTAAAGAGTCCAGAGAGGACATATAATTTTGAAAGCCATTTGGGGGTCAGAGGAGCTTAGCTAAAGGAGCTAAGTTCTATGGTCTTAAGTCTATGGCTCCCCATCCCAGGACCCCATGCTTTTTGTTAACACAACTTGTCCTGAGGCGAGGCAGAGGTATACACTTCAAAGGGTCAAGGTTTGGTACAGAGTCCATTGATAGAATGTGGGAATAGCCTACAGCTGTTCAGGTGTTTGGCCAGTAGGAGGCAATAACATGTAGATTAAGATGCCTTTTAGCTGGCAGCAAGCAATCGATTTAATGTATCCTATTCAGTTTGGGGAAATGCCTTCAGCCATTCCCAGATGCAGCCCTGCTGTCGAGCTAGAATTGGTCTCTGGCATCGGGCAGCAGGGCAGCAGCAATGGACCGAGCAAAGTCCAGTCCCCAGGAAGCCCCTTTAGTCAACAATTCACTGATGGAGGCGAGACAGAGGCAGGACCCGGAATGAGGCAGGACTCTGACAGGGAGGAGCCACACCTGGGCCTGGGGGCACTCGTCCTGGCCCCAGGCAAGTG
This sequence comes from Myotis davidii, assembly GCF_000327345.1. Taxonomy (NCBI): domain Eukaryota; kingdom Metazoa; phylum Chordata; class Mammalia; order Chiroptera; family Vespertilionidae; genus Myotis; species Myotis davidii. The sequence goes on from NW_006297152.1 coordinate 3,658,177, forward strand.
CCAGCACTCCCTGGGCCTGGAGAGGTGCCAGCCTCAGAGCTTGGCGCTGCCCTTGGGAATCTGGAATTCAGAGGACTTCCTGCAGCAGGTAACAGCTTGACCCCCTTCCTGAAAGCCTCCCCCTCACACACACCCCCCTCCCCGCTCTCCAACTCCACCCCCCCATTTCAGCCCAGACCGGGGAGAACAGCAGGTGCTCCTGCCCCCTCCGTGTTCTGGGAGACCATCGTCTAATTTTGTAGGCCTGGCCTGCTTCCCTCTGAGCCCTGGACATGTGGGCAGAGTACAAGCTAATTGGCAGGGCTGCTCCACACACAAAAGAACACCGCACCATGCTGCCTGCTCGCCAGCAGGAGGGCAGCGAGCCCAGCTTGCGCTCTGACAATTTCCAGGGGCCTGACAAAGGTGTGTGTGTGTGGGGGGTTTCCACCTCTGCACAGTTGCCTGTGGTTTGAAGGAAAGCAATGCATTTAAAAAGCAATATACAGAAGTCTCTCCTAGAAAAGTCCTGCTAAAACATGTCTAGCAATAAAACAGGGAAAATCGGGGCCTGACAGCCTGGCAGAGCTAACCCGCAGAGGAAGGGGGGACGCAGCTGAGATGCAGCTGCTCAAGGTGCTGGATCAGCCAGGAGGAGACTCACCTGGGAGCAGGAAGAGTCCCTGCCGGACTTGGCAGAGCTCCTCCTGGCCTCCGCGCACCTGCCAGGCCCAAGGAGCCCCCCAGGTTCCTGGGAAACCACCAAGAGCCTTTCCCTCAAGACACAAATGTTTACGGGGCCCCGGGACTGCTGGGGGCGCTGTGCCGCCACTGAAGACAGAGAAGACCTGGTGCGATAAAGACGCTCGCATATGGAGACAGTGTGGACCTTGGAGCCAGATCCACCTACGTTCAAAGCTCAGCTGTGCGGCTGACTGTAGCTGACCCTGCCCGTGCCTGTGCATTCTGTGTCATTTACTACCACACAACCCTTTAAGGGAGATACATATCCTTTATTATTATTATTTTAAAAATATTTTTACTGATTTTAGAGAGAAAGGGAAAGTGAGAGAAACATCAAGGATGAGAGAGAATCATTGATCGGCTGCCTCCTGCACACCCCCTACTGGGGAATTGAGCCTCCAACCCAGACATGCGCCCTTGACAGGAATCAAACCTGGGACCCTTCAGTCTGCAGACCGACGCTCTATCCACTGAGCCAAACAAGCTAGAGCTGTTCCTTTATTATTTATATAATAATTAATGGGAGCCTAGTTCAACTCCTTGCCCATGGAAACATACCCAGAGAGCGCGGGTACCGGGCCCAGAACTTAACTGTCTGACTGAAGTCCACGCCCTTGGCTCTTAGGCTCCCATAAGAGGACACTCTGTGTGGGGCCACAATAGATGAGTCAGGCCCTGTCCTCATGGACACAGAGAACGAGTTTCTCAGTTTCATCATCTCTTACATGGAATTAATAAGGTGCATCCTCACAGTGCCCTCAGGTCTGCCTCTTGCTTCAACAGTGTTTGGACTAACAGACCCAGGGACGCCCCTTCTCCCAGCCTCCGGCCGCCCTCCTGCGTCTTATCCAGTCACCACCGTCAGCACCACCTCCTGGACCAGCCAACACACCGGCTTCTTCTCTACCTTAACCCCTTATCGCCGAACAACCATGAGCTCCCAGGTCCGTCAGAATTATCCCACCTACATGGAGGCTGTGGACAACCGCCTGGTCCCCCTCCCTCCCCCTGCCTCTGCGGGCCGCCCACACCTACCTCTCTCTGGGCGGGATGGCGGAGAAGCTCGAGGGCTCTGAGCTGTCTGGTCAAGTAGCAAACCCAGCGCGGGGGCCGCACTGTCCCCCAGGACGCGCTGAGGCCTCCCCAGATGAGGGGGCAGAACTCGGGGCGCCAGGGAGGCCGCCCGGCCTCGGGGAGGAACCTGACCAGGCCCTGGTGGACCTGCAGGCCCTGGTTCTGCCCCCCAGACGCTCAGCTCTGATTCCTGCAGAGCCGCTTCCGGGTGAGGAGGGGAAGCTCATCCAGAAGACGGGCCCCACCTGGCTCCCTCCGCAGGCTGCGCCCCGGGCCTGCGGGCGAGTGGCTCCAGGAAAGGCTCGGCCTCCAGCACCACTAGGGGCCTGGGGAGCTCGGAGGCCTGTGAGGGGCCCCTCTGCCTCCCCTGGGGTCTGCCTTGTGCCTGAGCGTCTCCCCAAAACCCCAGCCATTCCTTTAACCACCCTGAAGCCCTCTCCCATGCACTGGACCAAATGGGAACAGTAAAACCTTTTGCAGCAAAATAAATAAATAAATAAATAAATAAAGTGCATCTTGCAGTTTTTTTGTGAAAATGAGAGATAATGTAAAAGGCCCAATGGGAGAGGCCCTTGAAGGTCAGGGTGCAGGGGGCCCCCTGACCCCTCCGTGGGCAGAGGACTGCAAGGCCCATGCTCATCGCTATTATTTCTCTCAAACTAAATCTCTTGCAAAAACATTACCTTAAATCATAATGAAATCAGTCTAACCATTTCCCTGAAGGCCATGGGTTTGTTTTCATTTAATATTTTCCAAATTAAAATCATGCATTATATTTTTCCCGTTGTAGTGTTACATGTCGATGCACTAATTATGGAAAATACAGGAACTATAAAGCAGATACTAAGAAAAAATCTTTACTTCCCATTGCTCAGAGATGACTACTGCTAAAACATTAAACATTTTTTTTATTTTTAGCATTTTTATTTTTAGCATTTCATTTGGATCCCCTTAGCATTTCATTAATATATTTGCTTTCTTTCATACCGAACTGGTGATCTATTGGATGCTACTGTACTATGTATACCCCACTTTAAAAAATGCAATGTATCATTGGCAAATATGCTCTTCCATTCAGTGGATCCCCTTTTCATTTTGTGGATGGTTTCCTTTGCTGTGCAAAAGCTTTTTAGTTTGATGTAGTCCCGTTAGTTTATTTTTCCCTTTGTTTCCCTTGCCCAAGGAGATGTATCAGCAAAACATATCGCTATGAGAGATGTCTGGAGATTGTACTGCCTGTGTTTTCTTCTAGGATTTTTATGGTGTTACAACTTACATTTGAGTTTTGTATCCATTTTGAGTTTATTCTTGTGTGTGGTATAAAATGGTGGTCTAGTTTTATGTTTTTGCATGGTCCTGTCAAAAAATAAATAAAATGCAATGCATCACGATTGTCTCCACGGTGAACAAGGGAAAATCGCAGCTCAGAGGAGGTAAATGTCTTCCTCAGATTCATCCAGCTGGTACGTGATGTATTGGAAATGGAGTCCTAGAATGTCTAAATGTCCAGTCCTTTTAAAAAAAAAATTGATTTCAGAGAGGAAGGGAGAGGGAGAGATAGAAATATCCATGACAGAGAATCATTGATCGGCTGCCTCCTGCACACTGGGGATCGAGCCTGCAACCTGGGCATGTGCCCTGATTGGGAATCGAACCTTGACCTCCTGGTTCATAGGACAACACTCGACCACTGAGCCACTCGAGCAGGGCCCACTCCGCTTCTGCACAGAGATACATTCGCACTTGTCCTGGACTTTCTCGGAGTAGCTACCTCGTCATCCACATGCCACAGTAGAATTAGGACTTTTACTTGTCATTCCACAGAGTGACCGTGACAGATAAGGAAGCAGTAACACAGTGGCAGTCTCACTCCCTTGTCGGCTTAGTGCACAGACTTTATTAGCTGTGCACCAGCTTCCAGGCACACAGTGGGGATCTTTGTTGGAAGAGGAAGAAGGCAGTTCCTGCTCTCACTGTGCTCCCTTCACATTCTAGGATTTGGGTCAAATCAAAAAAGCTAATTACAAGGCGTTTGATGAAAGCTGGCCCAGAATGGGGCCCCAGAGAGGGTGGCGGCTGGTCCTGGGGAGACGTTGATGGAGGGGGGTGATGTTGCCTCACAGCAGGAGAAAGGCAACATCAGCCCTTTCACCGGCCCCATCCAAGGAGGGTGGCGACCAGCTCCGCGGCCAGGGAAGGGCGTGGCCATCTCCCAGGGTCCCTCCCAGCCTCGTGGACAGGGGTTGGAGCCCCATGGCCAGAGCTCCCCTGACATAGAGGACAGATGGATTGAAATGTCTCAGCTCCACATGTCCTATTTTTAATTGATTTGCACAAGACTCTTCAATCATGGTATTAATATTTAATTGTCCTGTCAGGTTAGATCCTTCCCCATCAGACAGTTAAAAATGGCTTGAGACAGAGGGGGAAATGAGGTGGCTGGACGGCATGAAACGAGGGACGAGAGGCGTTTGCTCAGAGGGGATGGGATCTGAGGGACCAGGAGGGGCAGACCCCGGCCCTGGCATCCTAGCATCCTGGCATGAAGAATACCTGCTCATCCCTCGGTCCCTACATTGCCCACATCTGTAAGCCCAGCAGCACTTCCCCAGGCCACAAAGGGAACCATATAAGAGGTGAGACAACCCCAAGGTCTGTGGAGAAAATGGGGGGCCTCTTCAATGGGAAGAAGCCAGCAGGCTGCTCTCAGAGGAGGATCCAGAAAATAACACCTTTATGCCCCTTGGTTTTTCCAAGGTTATGAGGGGCTGATTGGTGTCTGACTCTGGGCTCCAGCCCAGCCCACTGACACCTGATTTATAGGCATGTTCCTGTGAGAAATGGGGTGGTCTTGGCTGCCCAGCATCCCAACAGTAAAGAAAAATGGCCCGAGAACTATTTCAGGTTAACTCAGCCTCAGAGGCGGTGAATAAATGTCTCAATGTGACTCATTCCACGAGGCTATTAATAGGCAGGAGATGAGAGGGACGGAAAGCAGGATTTCATTCAGTTGCAGCCACGCGCTTATTGATGCCTCCTTTTCAAAGCCAGACACCAACAGGTAAAGCTTGAGGGAAACAGCTCCCAGGCGAGTGGGGAGAGCAGGCTGCCCACCTCCTCTTCTCCCACAGTCAACGCACCCACCCCCTTCAGGCCTACCAGAGTCCTTTCTTTCTTCCTTTTTTAAAAAAATGTTTTTATTTTATTTTTTAATGTATTTTTTTTTATCGATTTCGGAGAGGAAGGGAGAGGGAGAGAGAGAGATGGAAACATCAATGATGAGAGAATATCATTGATCGGCTGCCTCCTGCACAACCACACCGGGGATCGAGCCCGCAACCCAGGCATGTGCGCTGACCAGGAATCAAAAGGTGACCTGGTTCATAGGTTGATGCTCAACCACTGAGCCATGCTGGCCGGGCCCAGAGTCCTTTCTGTCCCTCCCCCTGCAGGCCTAGCAGAGTCCTTTCTGACCATGGCCCGTTCCATGGCTAAGCAAAAGCCTAACAGGTCCAGAGAGCCACAGAACAGCAAGCTGAGGAGTTACCTCATTTTCAGCAAGCTAGGATGGAAAACGTCGAGTCGTGTTCAGAAAAAGCATCAATGTTGCCTTCATGTCTCTGTGTGTCTTCTTGGTTTGGGACAGCGGTTCTCCCTGGGGAGTGACCTGCCGGAGGGCCTCTGGAAATCTGTGATGTATTGGTTGTCCTAGTGGTTGGGTTGGGATGGTGCTCACAGCCAGAAATGTTCTGGACAGTGTCCCAACCAAGAACTTCCCCCACCCCACATGACTGCTGGGTGCCCACAGGGCGTTCTTGAGTGGAGCATGTGTTCGGAATTATCTGAATTTTTTTTTTTAATTTTTATTCATTTCAGAGAGAAGAAGGGAGAGGGAGCAAGAGACAGAAACATCAATAATGAGAAAGATTTCATTGACTGGCTGCTTCCTGCATGACTCCCACTAGGAATGGAGCCGAAACTCAGGTATGTGCCCTGACCTGGAATCCAACTGTGACGCTCAACCACTGAGCCACACAAGCCAGGCTGAGTCTTAAACGGAACTTTATTTCACTCAAAATATCTGTCGCGTGTTTTCAAGTGCGTGGAGTTTGCCAGGAACGCCACTTGTGGAAATCAAGGAAACAATGGATTTTGCTTTGCTCCCGACTTTACCCAGAGTTGTCCATCTTTTGGAAAAAAATCACATCCCTGCTGGCAATGCTACTGGGGGTATTTGAGTTACCGAAATCACACACCCATATGTCTGCACTGGCAACGGTCAGGTTCCCGGTGATTCTATTTGAGCACCTGGGCATCTGGCTCCTTCACACTGGCTGCTGATGTCACTGCACCAACCTTTACATAATGATACACATGTGATATTATCATAAGCTTCTTTTCTTTTACTTCTCCTTTATGTTCCCATTAGGTCCTCATACTGATTTTTAGAATGGCGTGTAAGGGGGTGATTCTGATATAATTTCAGGAATGTAAAGGTGATGGTATAGAATATTTGTTGTGCGGGAGCCATTGGGTCGGACCCAGGCCCAAACCCGGTTGAGATAACTGGTTAGAGCAGCGCAGACTCATGAGAGAGCGCCAGGCAGGTGAGTCATCAGCATTTGGTCTCCCTGAGTCATGCTCTACTTTGGGGCTCAACTGTTTCTGAAAACACAGCTGGCTGCAAGTGAGGCAGGTCATG
>NW_006297152.1:3664708-3667477 GCF_000327345.1 Myotis davidii
CGAGAGAGAGGAGGTTGTGGCAGGGACCCTGGCTGTCTCTGTGGGATCTCTGCACCACCGGGCTCAGTGTCTCTTGACTGTTGCTAGACCTTCCATTTTTTTCCTTGGAAGCTGGAAAGCTGACATGTTGGCCACTGTAGTCACTGGCGGAAGGCTGGGCTGCTCTAACAGAAGAGCCAACGGTGCAATGGCTTAAGGAACCTGCATGCGGATTTGTTTGGCAGGTCAAGGTCAAGGCGGGGCCACAGCCAGGTCTGGGTGTCAGTTGGGTGCAGAGAGCACGCACAGCGGACTGAGAAGTAGCCAACCTCAGTTCTACTTGTGTGTGGCCAGTCACAGCATCAGGTACAGAAAACTTAGTGGTGATGGAGCAATTCAAGGTCCCTGCTTCTATTCTCTTGGGAGATAAAAGATAGAACTCATTTAGGAGTGGGATGTGTACTCCTGTCACTTATCTCCATCCTCCTTGAGAGCAACTTCTTACCTGTGTTCTACACCCTTATTTGCATGAGAAAACTGAGGCCCAGAGAGGCTAGGCGGCCTGACAAAGGTCACACAGTTAGGTGGTGGCCAAGCCAGGATTTAGCTTCAAGTTCCACCTCTGCAGCGAGATCAGCCCCTCAGGTAGGATATGAGGACCTTGACCAATCCCCTACCATATGGACAGTTCTTAAGATTGGTATCTGGCCCTCCTTCCTCTCTCCTCCCCTCCCTTCCAAATATGACATTCTCGTCTTTCTGAGATGTTTATATTTAGTCTTGCTAACATCTTGGATAATGGAAATACCTGTTTCCTTGGTTGATTGATTCATAAGGTGGGTTTGTATAGTTTATCTTCGTTGTTTCTCAGTCATTTCAGAACCACTTAATCTATTGTTCAGCAAAGGAATCTAATTTTCCTGCCCAAGTGCATTTCTCAGTCTCATTCAGAATCTTTGGCAGAATGAGGGCACCGCAGGTCTCCCAGCCACGGGAGCTTTAGGCCCATCTTGGCCTCCAGAAACTCACTGCCAGGCCCTCCTGCGTTTGCCCTGCCATCTGCCTGGTGCCCTGACCTCCCTGGTCCCACGCTGGAGGAGCCCACGGCAGCCGCATCAGGCAGCAGTGACGTCACAGCCTTGCCCATGCACCCACCAAACAGCTTTCTCTGAGAATTAAACTCATTTGGCTTCTCCTGAGAGATTAACCAGCTGTTTCCTGGTCTTATTTTCTCATAAGTTGCTGCAGTCCGATGGCCATGCTTTTGGATCTTCTTTATCGTCTTCTTGAAAAACTCATTAAAATCCTCTGTCCACCAATGTGGGAGGAGTCCTGCCAGGCAGCCCCGCTTCCCTGCCTTACTGGGCGGCATCCTCTGTGAACAAGGAAGTGGGGTCCTTGGGCCTGTGCCATGCTGGAGAGAGGAGATGAAGGACACAGCCTCTCTCATCACATTCCTCCCTGTCTAGTGGGAAACACAGGAGTTAGCTCCAAGTTCTGCCTCTGCAGCAAGCTGAGCCCCTCAGGTAAGATTTGAGAAGCTTGACTAATCCTCTGCCATAAACAGACAGTTTCCAAGGTTAGTAACTGGCCCTCTTCCCTTTCTCCCTCCCTTCCTCTCTCCTTCCTTTCCTCCCTCCCTTCTTCTCATAACCGTGTGGGCCTGTAGCTGGACTCGTACTTGGTTCCATTAATCCATCTGTCTGTACTCATGTGCTTATACCATGGGTATGTCCAAGACCCCATTATCTTTCTTTCTGTGCCTTTATAAGTCTTTAAATCAGGTAGTGTTCATCTCCCAACTATTTTCTTATTTTTCCAAATTGATTTTTTTTGTTCTAGAGCCTCTGTATTTCCATATAAGTTTTAAAACCAGTTTGCATACAAAAGCCTGTCAGGGTTTTGCTCATTTTGACAACTTAGACGAGCACCATCCCTAAGGGTGGCGAACCTCGGAAGCAAGCTTTGGTGCTTTGGTAACCTGATCCGTTTTCAATGAGGTTGAGTGTTTAGAAGCCTATGATCCTCAAATGCAGGGAAACGAAGCATCACCCTGGAGTGTACCCAAGGCTCCAGGGCTGTCATTCCATCCCGAGAGGAAAGCAGCTTCGTCCTTCAGGTGAGCGGTCTGTGCCTGCCATGGAGAGCTAAACCCTCACAACTCGGACACACACGAAGCTGTTCTAGACATCTCCAAACAGCCACCCTTCCCTCCTTTGTCTGGAGCCGAGTTTATCTGGTTGGGGAAAAGTGGCCTCATCGCAGCCCAAGAACAGCACAGGCCCAGGGGCAGAGTGTTCTTTCTGGGAAGGGGTTGCGGAGAGGCCCAGAAAAAGCCAGGGCAGAGGCACTGACTTCTGGAAGCATTGTGGCCATGTGTGTGGGGGGGGTGGAGGGTGGGGAGCCCCTCCCGTGGACTCTCAGAGCAGGGGCCAGGATGACCACACAGCCAGCTCCCAGGGGCTGCCCAGAGAGCCCGCATCCCAGCAGCAGAATCGTCGCCTGCCCCTCATACTGTGAATTGTGAGCAGGCTCTAAACACACCATTCATTTTCCCTTTTAGCACAGAAGGGTCTCTCAGCTCCGACTACCGCCAAGTCAGAACATTCCCCAAACCACAGCCCTTGGGTGAGATGCCGGACTGGCCAACGGTTGGGAGGAAAAACAACCACCGGCTGGAAACCACCGAGTCCACAGGAGGCTGGGTGGCCTTGCTCACAGAGGCCGGGCAACGGCACTTTAAATATATATATATATATTAAATTGATTTTAGCGAGAGAGGAAGAGGGA
>NW_006297152.1:3667792-3668278 GCF_000327345.1 Myotis davidii
GAAACATTCCGGTTGCTCCTGCACACCTTCTGATGGCGATCGAGTCTGAAACCCCAGGCATGTACGTCAACCAGGAATCCAACTGGTAACTACCGTATTTGCCGGCGTATAAGACGACTGGGCATATAAGACGACCCCCTAACATTTCCACTCAAAATACAGAGTTTGTTATATACTCGCCGTATAAGACTACCCCCTCTTCCGCACACCTTCCACACACCAAATAAAAGGTAAAACAATATCAGATTTGATTTTAACATTTTAATTTATATTCAAATGCTTATGACATGCAGGAAAACTGTCACAAGGCTGTATGTAATCAAACATATACATAAAACAGTGCAAGTTTATTACCGGTAAACATACCGGTAATTCACTAAAGAAAACACACTCTATAGACTGGTACCGTAGATGCTTCTCAGGAACACAGGCAAGCAGCCCACAACCTAGAGGGACTGTCAATGATAGAAGTAAGATAACAAATAG
>NW_006297152.1:3668434-3673820 GCF_000327345.1 Myotis davidii
CCGCTTCATTCCACATTCCGTTCAGGCATCAGCAGCGCGGCTGTGTGTATGCGCGGCTGTTATGCGATTTTGCTGTTATTCGATTTTACCACCCTCGCAAAATCGCACACAGCCGACCATACACCCAGTATGATAGCGCAAAATCACGAATCGCGATACCATACTGGGTGTATGGTTGGCTGTGTGCGATTTTGCGAGTGTGGTAAAATGGCATAACAGCAAAATCGCATAACAGCCGAGCATACACCCAGCAGCTCTGCTGATGCCTGAACGGTATGTGGAATGAAGTGGGCGGGCATCGGGAGGCCACTATGGCACGGGGCAAGCACTATGGGCAGTCTATCTGAAGTGTACCTGGCGTATAAGACGACCCCCCACTTGGAGGTATATTTTTCAGGGCCAAAAAATCGTCTTATACGCCGGCAAATACGGTATATGGTGCATGGGACAATGCCCAACTGACTGAGCCACACTGGCCAGGGTGAAACAGCATTATATATATTATTGCTTTCAGAGGAGAGGGGACACATGGTCCAGGGAATGAGTTCCTTTCCCCACAATTGATGACTCCAGGGCAGACGAAGATGGGTCCCACCCCGAAGAAAGCCTTTGTGTGAAGGAGGGGTCCCTTTACTAAAGAAACAGAAAAGCAGGATTACACCCCAGAACCCTCAGTGGAGGTGGGGTGTTACCAGTTATAACCGGAACAGCAGAGCTTGAACTCCTGGCAAGTTTGGGAATGGCCAGCTGGGATGTTACCCCAGACACATACGTCCCCCCACAAGGAGCAGCCAGGCTCCCGGCTGGAATGTCAAGCACTTGCTCCGATTGTCCCCAGAGGCCTGGTCATTGGTATGCTGGGCGCTTGGTCATTGGCCTGACCAGGCCCTCATGGCTTGCTGTACTAGCGGGGACCGAGAGCCTTGATTACAACCAACACAGAGACGATCCAGCGAAAAGCAGTTGCAAAGGTGGACCCACCCCCACCGGCTCCCAGGACCACGCTGTGGGGTGAGGATGCAGGGAGGGGTGCTGGCTGGCTTCCCCGCACTCCTTTTTCTGTATCAGCTGAAGGCTCCCCTGAACATTCATAGCTACACACCGAGCCTGGGGCCCGCAAGGATCCGAGTCTCCCATGACCAGACCAGCATACAAATGGGGTTTTGGATTTAAAGATCGGGTTCGATGGCACGTGATGGGAGGGGCCCTCGAAGGAGAAAAACCCCTTTTGAAAGCGCCTTCAGTCCACAAGCGAAAATTCAAGTCCCTAACAAGGCCCTGTCTGTTTTCAGTCCCCACGCCCTACTCCCAGGCCTTTGCCCCCCAAAAAAGGAAAAAGGGAAGCTTTCAATCCAGTCGCCCTAAATCCTCTTTTATCCTTGGGATAATCCGGTGTTTGTGTCTCGGAGGTTCTGGTGCTCCAGGTGCCCTCATCTCCCGCCACAGGCCACAGAGGTGACCTCAAACATTTCCCTCCCCCCTCCCTCACCCCCCAACAAAGACTCACACACCTGGAAGGAAAAAGCTTGAGGACCCTCCAGTATATAAGCAACCTGGGGGAGTAGGAAGACCCAGGGACACACTGAAGCTTCCTCATTGAAACCTGGTTGTGACCAGCACCCAGTTCCCGCCCTCAGGTTCCCCGTGAGATGGGTTTCTTAGTCGAAGCCGAGTCAGCCCAACGCGGGCAGAGTCCATGTCATCCCGGGGAAATGTGACGTCAGAGCCATCATTCCGCCCCAACTGATCCGTCCTTACAACAGTCGCTGCCACTAAATTGATGAGCAGCAACTAAATGTTCTCCCGATGACCCCTGTAACTCCTACGATCCGCATAGTACAGCAGGGAAACTGGGCCTCAGAGAAGTTGGGTCACTTGCCCAAGGTCACACAGCAGGAAGCAGGAGAGCCAGGATCAGGTTACCCGGGACAGAGGCCGGGCTTCTAGTTCACTCACAGGACCATTCACCCGGGTGCCTGCAGTTGCTGTGCCCTGGGACTCAGTGTGGCTCCCTTCTTTGCCTGGGTTAGATGGAGCCCCCTCCTCTCGCCTCCTCCCAGGGTGCCCGAGGCCTCCCTTCCTCCACCCGAAACAGCTGCCCCCCACCTGTCCCTCCTGGACGGCATGCCACTCGGCACCGCTCACTGGTGGACATACCCGCCGGGAGGCCTGTGAGTGCACGCAGGCAGCTGGCTCCCCGCCCTCTCTCCCTCTCCCCCTCCCCAAGCTCCCCGTTTGCTTTTCCAGTTTTCCTACTCACCAGCTCGATGGCCCGGAGACCGTGCGGGTCTGCAGTGCTCACGCACAGGAGTTCCCCTAAGTTCTGGCTTCTTCCCCCCACGACAGGGACAGGGCCGCTGTGGCATCCTCCGGCTCCGGCCGCCACGGCCTCCGCAGCTCTCCACACACCCGCCGCTGTCAGAGGAGCGGGTGGGGGACCTTTAAGGAGTGGGCACTGAATTGGCTGAAATCTGCTCCCTGTCTAAAGGGACCAACAGTGAAGGCGGCCATCCCAGCCCGCGGCCTCTGGAGCGCTTACTTCTTGCTGCTGATTGGCTGAGACCGGCAGCCACGGAGAGCACGTGACAACCTGCAGCCAATCATTTCTCCAGACACCTTCTATCCTTTCAAGATCCATGTGTTTTTAATGTGAATAAAGGAAAGGACAGTCCTGAATTCAGTATCAATATTCTCTACAATTCATATTTGGGGAGCGGGGGGGAGGAGGGCTTCGGAGGGAAGGGGAGGAGACCATAGAGCCCACACTGGAATTTACACAGCAGGCCCGGCCTGCCAGGGTGAGGATCTCTCTCCCCAGCCTCCGGGGAGGCGGGCACGTTACAAAACACCCCAGCACCCTGGGAGCTGGCCAGGATGGGCCCAGGGTGCTGGTGACGGGGAGAAGGGGCCTGTGATGGTAACAAGTGGCTCTGGGACCCTCCCTGTCCCCTGGGGAGAGACTTAAAAGGGCCCAACCCCCACTCCTTGAGATCCTGATTTCATTGACCTGAGGCCTGGAAAGCTCCCCAGGTGATTCTAATGGCAGCCGCCACCGTGGAGACCCCGCCCCCTGGAGGAGACAGACCATCAGTGAAGGCTTGTCTTCCACGCACCAATGAGGCCGCAAACCAAGTGATACCTTCTTTTATTTGGTGTTTGGGGGGGAGGGGGAATTCTCAAATCTTACCTGTGCCCGACCATTTCCCACGGTTAATACCATTTGTTTGAGCCATAAACCCACCTCTGGCAGGGGAGCCCCTGGCTTGTGTTTCTCCTCGGATGTTTTGAACCGAATAGGAAAGTCTTAGTTATTCACTCAGTTATCCAGGATCACTCCACCCCTGCCACACATCTTCCTCAAAGGCTAGACTGCAGACCGGGGTTTCTGAGACCTTGAGGGAAGGAGCAAGTCCGAGGGGCTGTGTGTGAGGTCCCAGCCCAGCCCCCCAACCCCCGACCCCTAACCCTGGAAGGAGTATTGTTTTTGCTGATAAGGTACACCAGGACCAGGAAGGTTAAGTAACTTTGTCTAAGGGCTTGAAGTTAGGACAGTGGATAGTGGTGGTGGTGATGGTGGTGGTGGACGAACAGGAGATACAAAAGGCTCACGCATCATTTTTTATCATTGCTCATTCTTGCAACTTCATTAAGTCTGTGATTTTGTGGTTTTGCACAAGCTGATGGGACGAACCAGGCTGCCCCAGAAAGTCGGAGTTGATGAAAACAAGGTTGGGGGCTGTCCAAGTGGGTGCTTGACGTAGTACAAATCCTGTGAAAACAAAAGGACTTAAAGGAATGGCAAGGAGAAGCCCTTATGCACATAGAAGAGAGAAGAAGAGAGAAGACCAGGGGGACCAAGATACAAGATCTTGCCCAGACATTTATCACGGTCCCCTCCCTGAGACCCAGGAAGGAAGAAAGGCATTAAAAAAAGCACCAAGCCAGTCCAACTGTTAAAAATTATTTAATAGAAAGTCCAATGTCAAAATGTAACAATAAACAAAAATACACGTGTATAAATATGTATATATAATTAGACCTGTACACTTTCTCAGACCTTTTTTTCAAAATGGAACAGAATCATCATTACATCTCATGGGCAAATAAAAAATAATATTTAAGCGACGTGGACCCACTGGCGCTGTGGGGAAAGTACTGCCCATGCACTTTGAGGGTTGAAGACTTCCGATCGTGAGAGAGGGGGCGGATATTGCCAAATGCCTTTTCCGGGAGACCCAGAGAGGGAAGGTGGGCTCTGTCCAGAGTCCCTGGTCTCTCCTTAGCACCTGTAGCCACTACCTCTTGTCGGCGGGGTTTTGCATTCTTTACATTTCCGTTGTTTGAGAGTTTGCTTGCCCTGTCTCCCAGATTACAAACTCCTGGGGATTTTGCCGTAAGACCTCCCTATTCCATAGGCCAAGTGCCAGCACAGTGGTTTGGGATGGATGCCATGAAGGTGTGCTGATTTGCTCTTAAAATAGTAGTGCCCAAAGTGGGTGTGCACACACCAAGGGGGTCCCTAAAGTCCCCCTCAGAGGTTCAGAGAGAAAATACCAGAACCTTGGATTATACGATTTTGTATCTTATTCTTTTAAAATGCCTGTGTGTGTACCTTGTATAATGTGCCTAACATATTAGTGCAGAAGTATGAATGCAGGCTTTCAATGACTGGTAAACAGACAGAGGGGGTACGTCTCAGAGGTTTGCTGATCGGTGTGCATGATGGAAGCGGATGGGCACCCACTTGCTTTACAGAGTCCAAGTGTGTGCAGGGGCCTGGGGAGGCCGCCCTGGGGGGCTCCCGTGCCCACCTGAGGAAGCCTTTGCAGGTGCTCAGAGGAGCCACCCCCAAGACACCACTCAGACCTGCTGACAGCTGGCGCCTCCTAATCCCCCCGCTAGATTTTCCTCGCACGTGAGGCCTTGTTCCTGAATAAAACACAAAAGCCCCTGCGAAGAGCAAACCTGCAGCCACTGACAAGGGGGGGCCCTTTGGCGCTTTTCCTGGTGACAGGGTGGGAACCGGACCAGCGCAGGCAATGGGGAGAGGGTGCCTGAGGCACACCTGGCTGGCCACATCCCGTGACCACCTTCAACCCCCCAAAGGGACCTTCCAGGGCCTTAAAGTAGGCGTGTGTGAGGCCAAATGTTCTATCAGTTTCCAGCATCCCGATCGCCATATGTCTAATCGCCACAAATTCTAATCAACACGCCTAAGCTTCTGGGATAGTTGAGTGGGAACTACAAGACACAGAATCAGAAATTCCACAGCAAGGAGCCAAAGAATATCTGGGAAAAGAGTGGGTGTTTCAGCTAAAATCTTTCCGAGGGTCCAGAAGCTGGTGTTGCTGTCGAGTCTGCCAGGCTACACCCAGAAGGGGCGTGT
>NW_006297152.1:3674133-3675753 GCF_000327345.1 Myotis davidii
GTGTGGTGGGACGGGGTGGGGTGGGGAGGACACGGAGGGGGAACTCTTGCAAAAGAGCTCAGCCCTGAGGAGTGTCCAGGGACCTTTGAGACCCCTGAGCCAAATGCTAGGAAAGCTGCCTCCAGCCCCAATGCCTCCAACCTCTCAGGGAAATGACGTCACTTGTTTGAGCCTTTTCTTGAGCTTCTAGAGACCATGATGCCTCACAGCTAGCATTCTGTTTCCTCTGATTCTTCCCTTCTCCTTACAGAGTTTCTAATTATTTGTCTGGTGGGTGAGCAGGTTCTTTGGAAAACCTAAAAGGCACTGCGAGTTGTGTGAGTAGACTGCATAGAGAGACTCTGCTTGTCCCTGAGCCTCCCCTGCCTCGTACACAGAGGACACAGAGCCCCGAGCTCCGGTGACCTCCCTGTCCCCACGGGTGACCTCCCTGTCCCCACGGGGACCATGGCAGCGGTCTAGGCTTGTGTGTAATTCCCATGCGCATGCAATCCATCTGTGCTTTACTTTTTAAAATAGCCCCTTTCTTTGGTGGGACTCAGGTGTGTAGCCCAGGTGTGATCTAACCCGGAGGAAGGCTGGCCACGTGCCCCAGGGCAGCTGCCTTTGCTGGAATGAATGAAGGCATCACACACTGAGGGGGAAGCCTCGCTGCTTCCCCTGTATTCATTCTAGGGTGGACCCTCAGCTCCACCTGGCACCTAGGCCAGCCTCTCCCCAGAGGCGCCGTTAGCCGGGTTGGCTCTACGGAGAGGACAGGAGGCCTGTCCCTGTGACTCTAACTCAGCCCCAGCCCAGATAAAAGCCCTTGGGTTCCAACAGCTTTTGGAGAGGGGACAAGTAGTCGGGGTGGGGGCAACATGGGGATAACTCATCTCAGCAAGAAATGTGTGTGCTTCTGCCCAGCCGGTCGGGCTCAGGGGTTGAGCAGCAATCCAGCAACTGAGAGGTCGCGGTTCAGTTCCCTGGCAGGGCACGTGCCCAGGTTGTGGGTTCGATCCCCAGTGTGGGGCGTGCAGGGGGCAGTCCACTGATGACGCTCCTCTCTCATTGATGTTTCTCTCTCTCCCTCTCCTTCCCCTCTCTTTCTATAAATCAAAGAAAACGTACTTTAAAAAGAAAGAAATGTGTGTTTCCACAGTGAGGAGGGGAAACCTGGCCCTGACGCTGACCACGCCCACTTCTCCGGGTGACCTCAGCAGTGACCTCTGCTTCACAGGGCAGAGAATCACCTGCAGGTCTTCTTTACGCCCCCTCAACCCCAGCCAAGTCCACGGGGCCTTTTGGGTGGGTGGCTGACTGCACTGGCCTCATCCCTCTCTCCCTCAACTCCCAGCTCCAGCCGCTTGACTGCATATAGACCCTAGTCCAGTGATGGCGAACCTTTTGAGCTCGGCGTGTCAGCATTTTGAAAAACCCTAACTTAACTCTGGTGCCGTGTCACATGTAGAAATTTTTTGATATTTGCAACTATAGTAAAACAAAGACATATTTTTGATATTTATTTTATATATTTAAATGCCATTTAACAAAGAAAAATCAACCAAAAAAAATGAGTTCGTGTGTCACCTCTGACACGCGTGTCATAGGTTCACCATCACTATCCTAGTGGGTGGGGCG
>NW_006297152.1:3685370-3686673 GCF_000327345.1 Myotis davidii
ATTATAAGCATGCATACAAGTACTTTGGTTGATCTCGCCCCCTTACCCTGACCCTCCCCTACCTTCCCTCTGAGGTTTGACAGCCTGATCGATGCTTCTCTGTCTCTGGATTTGTTTTTGTTCATTAGTTTATGTTGTTCATTATAGTCCACAAATGAGGGAGATCATGTGATATTTATCTTTCTCTGACTGACATATTTCACTTAGCATAATGATCTCCAGCTCCATCCATGTTGTTGCAAATGGTAGGAGTTCCTTCCTTTTTCCAGCAGCATCGTATTCCATTGTCTAGATTTAACATATTTTTTTAGTCCGTGACGTGGGTGAGCAGGTTCTTTGGAAAACCTAAAAGGCACTGCGAGTTGTCTGCATAGAGAGACTCTGCTTGTCCCTGAGCCTCCCCTGCCTCGTACCCTAAAGACACAGAGCCCCGAGCTCCGGTGACCTCCCTGTCCCCACGGGTGACCTCCCTGTCCCCACGGGGACCATGGCAGCGGTCTAGGCTTGTGTGTAATTCCCATGCGCATGCAATCCATCTGTGCTTTACTTTTTAAAATAGCCCCTTTCTTTGGTGGGACTCAGGTGTGTAGCCCAGGTGTGATCTAACCCGGAGGAAGGCTGGCCACGTGCCCCAGGGCAGCTGCCTTTGCTGGAATGAATGAAGGCATCACACACTGAGGGGGAAGCCTCGCTGCTTCCCCTGTATTCATTCTAGGGTGGACCCTCAGCTCCACCTGGCACCTAGGCCAGCCTCTCCCCAGAGGCGCCGTTAGCCGGGTTGGCTCTACGGAGAGGACAGGAGGCCTGTCCCTGTGACTCTAACTCAGCCCCAGCCCAGATAAAAGCCCTTGGGTTCCAACAGCTTTTGGAGAGGGGACAAGTAGTCGGGGTGGGGGCAACATGGGGATAACTCATCTCAGCAAGAAATGTGTGTGCTTCTGCCCAGCCGGTCGGGCTCAGGGGTTGAGCAGCAATCCAGCAACTGAGAGGTCGCGGTTCAGTTCCCTGGCAGGGCACGTGCCCAGGTTGTGGGTTCGATCCCCAGTGTGGGGCGTGCAGGGGGCAGTCCACTGATGACGCTCCTCTCTCATTGATGTTTCTCTCTCTCCCTCTCCTTCCCCTCTCTTTCTATAAATCAAAGAAAACGTACTTTAAAAAGAAAGAAATGTGTGTTTCCACAGTGAGGAGGGGAAACCTGGCCCTGACGCTGACCACGCCCACTTCTCCGGGTGACCTCAGCAGTGACCTCTGCTTCACAGGGCAGAGAATCACCTGCAGGTCTTCTTTTCTCACCCTCACCCAC
>NW_006297152.1:3687010-3691196 GCF_000327345.1 Myotis davidii
AACTTAACTCTGGTGTCACATATAGAAGTTTTTTGATATTTGCAACTATAGTAAAACAAAGACATATTTTTGATATTTATTTTATATATTTAAATGCCATTTAACAAAGAAAAATCAACCAAAAAAATGAGTTCGCGTGTCACCTCTGACATGC
This sequence comes from Myotis davidii, assembly GCF_000327345.1. Lineage (NCBI taxonomy): Eukaryota > Metazoa > Chordata > Mammalia > Chiroptera > Vespertilionidae > Myotis > Myotis davidii. Next base: position 3,687,165 of record NW_006297152.1, read on the forward strand.
GAGTCAGAGGTTTGCCATCACTGATATAGACCCTAGTCCCACCTTGTCCCCTCAGCAGGGGAGGCCATTGGCAACCCTCTCTGGAAGTCCTCTGACAACCTTGCTTCCACGTCACCACTTCCAGGAAGCCCCCTGATCCTGCAGCTGGGCAGCTGCCCCGTGAGCTGCACCCAGTTCTTATCTCTCCTGCGGTCCTTCCCACACTGTCCCCAGGACTAACGGCCGGCTCCTCGAGGGCGGGGCCTGCGTCTGGTTTAACTGCGCATTGCTGGCGGTTCGCTCGGTTCCTGGAGGACACTAGGTGCCCTAGGAACACTGCGTTGAATGAATGAGTCCTCGGCCCTGGGGGAGGCAATACTAAACATGCTACACCCAGGACAACCTTGACCGAGGGGCCCTGACTCCCCACACGGGTTCCCAGTGGAGCTGCTGAAATGCCGCAGTCAAGGCCACGCTGGACAATGAGAGAGTGTGAGAACCGCGGTGGTTGTATACAGCTGGGGCTGGCGTGTAATCTGAGGATGTGTCCTGTATGTGCCTGGGATGGGGCAGGGCATCCTGGCATCGACAGGGCACAGGGCAAGATGACCAGCAGACCTCTGCCCTCCTGGGCGAGTTTAACTCCAACTTTTGCAAGAGTGACCACTAGCTTTTCCCATTCTGGTGTTGTTATAGTTAACGAATACTTTCCTAGGCATTGTCTCAGAGATTAGAAAACGCAAAAGCACAGCTCTTCCTTGAACTATTTCAATGACAAAGTAGTTACATTTTCTTTTCTCTGTGTGTGTGTGTGTTTGTGTGTGTGTGTGTGTGTGTGTGTGAAGGAAATAGGTCCAAATTTAGAGCCCTAATAAGACAGCTGCCTGGTTCTGCTCCAGAAAATTAGATACAATTTTTGAAAATGAATTTGCATCTTGCTTTGAACAGAAAAGCTGGCTTGAAATCTATTGCAAAACTTCCTTTGCTCACTGGACTATCTGTTGAGAGAGAGAGAGAAAGAGAGAGAGAGAGAGAGAGAGAGAGAGAGATCGAGCGCACTGGAGAGACAGCAGTCCCTGAAGGTATGGACCGAAATGCAGGAAACCAGGGGCTGTTCTGTCATGTCTGGGTTGAGGCCAAGCAGCCCCCAGGCTCTACAGCTATTTTTAACCCCAGGGACCCTAAGGCAGTTCTGGCTGAGTTTACCGTGCTCTTTTCACTGCCTCCAAATCTTAATCAAGTTCAAAGCCATGGCCTAAAAATAACCCCTGGAAAGGGAAGAAGGGGGAATTCAGGGTTGGTTAGAGTGGAAAGATAGTATTAGAATGAGGCCTTTGGTTTTAGGGGTGAATCTTGCTGAATTAAAGCCATTTCTCTGGCTTCCAAGACCCCAGAGCCATTGCCTACATTATGTTGAATGAATCCGACAGAATCTTGGGGACAGTTTTCATGGGAAAACTGGCCATGGGGCCCCCTCTACACATGAACTTCTTTTGATTCCGTGGCACTAACTCAGTGAGGTTGGAGATGTGAGTCGCCTTTAGATGGTGCGCCTTTAGGAGCAGGGAGAAGAACTCTGGAGTTCCTGGGCTCTGCTGACCATGGAACAAGTTATTTAAATGATGTCCAAGTCACTACAGGACTACCCCAAACACTTACGGTCTCGAAAGAGATTCACATCTAGTTTCAGTGCTTAAACCAGTCTGGAAAATTCCAGACCCACATTTCAAAGATCAAAGAGAAACACCACGCCCTAGCCCACAAGAAAGGATTTCAAGTCAACGGTCCAGGCCTTTCCTCCCTCCATCTCTGGCGATCAGATTCTCCCAAACTGCTCTGCAAGGTCAAAGGCTTCACCTTGAAAAGATGCAGGCTGTGAGAAAGGGAGCCTGGGGGCCAGGAAAACAGCGCCCACACTCAGACGCCTGTCCTGGCTGCATCTGGCGTCTAACCTCAGAAGTACCAGGTTCCTTTTCCAGGTGCGGAAAAAGTTCCCAGGGAGAGACAGGTGCCTAAATCCCCAAAGCCTTCCCCTTCGGGGTACTCGTGTCCTATGAGCCAGTGGCCTCTCCTGTTTGTGCGCAGCTCATCAGATACCAGAAGGCCACGTAAAACACTCCGCCTGGGGAAACCACGTGGCTGATGGGCCCAAGAGAGATTCTGGAAGGTAGGTGCCCCCACGGGGTAGTTTTCACAGTGCTGCAAAGGGCATAGACATATGAAAGAAACTGGGGAGATACCAGAAGGACGTCTTTCCTTCTTCCAACGGGGGCATTTATGTCGGGGTAGAGGCATTCTACACATAGACACACCACTGAGAACATAGGGGGCACGGGGGTGTTGCGAGGGTTACACAAAACGGTTACAAGATGCCTAGCACAGTATCTGGCACAGCATGAGTATAAATAATAAATAGTAGTTCCTTTTCTTCTTTCCTCAAGATTAGATTAGAGCCCAGATAAGGTACAAGGGTCCCTGGAAAAACACAGCATGGCCAGTGAGCCCAAAGGTTTGTCACAAAAGGCAACATAGTCACCTATAATCCTCATTGTCTGCCACAGCTGTTTTGGCCCTTTTCCAGAGACATACAAAAAGGTGACCGTGGACTTTTTTTCCCCTCCCATTGGAAAAACACGTCCTTTCATTGGCACAAGGCAACAGTTCACAGACCTCATTCACGAAACTCCAAAGGTTTATGGCAGGGATAGTGCGAGAGCCGACTGCCTTGCTCAGCCTTACACAGGAGTGTGGGGGCCACTGGTCAACCTGTGACATTGAGAAGTCCCCTTTTCATTATGCCCTTAAGCATATATTCCCTCCCCCACAACAACACCCCTTATTTTGTCTCCGGGTTTAAGCAACTTAAAAAGTTTAATTTCTGAGAGGTACAATGAAATAAAGCTCCGAGAATGCCTTCCAGGGGGAAAAGCATGGTAGGCAGATTTTTTATGTGAAATTATAGAGTGCAATCTAATACTTGTTTTTTTTTTAAACGAGGGAGTTGGGAGAAGGAAGGAGGGAGCCTTAGAACCCGATTGTTTTGTCTTTCATAACAAACACGTGAGGGCCCCGGAATCCAAGATTCAGAGTTGGTATTTTCCTGGATGAAGAACTCAATAACCGTTCTTCCTATAAAACTGAATCTAACTTCTTTTCTAAATCTAGCTTCTTTCTAAGACGAGTAGAGATGAAACACCCTTTTAAATTCTTGCCTGATGTCTAAGCAGGGCTTGTCATCAATATGCCAGCCTGCATCCCAGGCTCCTGACCTAAAATTCGTAGGAGGAATCATCTCTGTTTTTAACAGGCGTAAGGGAGAGTCTGGCCCTAGCAGGAAAAAAAAAAAGTCTCAGCGAGGTTGGAAGGGGAACAAGGTTATAACTCACAGTGAATGGCATCACGTGGGACCGAGAGTGGGGCCTTCATCTCTGGGCCTGCCCCCGGGGGCTGTCAGATTGCAGGCGTGGCCACTCCTGACCCTGGGGAGCCCCTGACAGAGGTGCCTCCTTGCCTCACAGCGCCCAGGACTAAATAACTAACCACAGCTGCTCCTCAGCCAGGTCGCCTCTTATGTGAGTCATCGAAGGCCATGGGCACTGCAGATGGGAGAGACCCAGCAGGCCCGGGGGTGGCCACTGCCGGTTCTGAGGGCCGACCTCGTCTTTAAACTTCTCATCTCTAGACTTCATACCTTCTCTGCCCTGAAATAGACCACATCACCTCTCTGTGCCCCCGCTGGGTCTAGGAGGCATCGCCGAGGTAAGAGCCTCCTTCAGGGTTCTCCGCCAGCAACAAACACGCGTTCACTGAGGACAGCAGTACTCCGTGATCCTGCGTCTCTGCCAACCCAAAGAAAGCCCGCATCCACTGCTGAACTTTTACAGCTCGACAGCTCAGAGCACACAAGGCCGGTGAAATCCAGCTGTAAATCCTGCTGACAGCCCGCCCCACCCGCTGGCCGCTGGGCAGCTGGGCGTGGAGCTGCACCGGGCACTCGGCCATTCCATCCGCCCTCTCTTCTAAATGCTCTCAGTCCATTTCTCATCCTTCTAC
>NW_006297152.1:3691207-3692951 GCF_000327345.1 Myotis davidii
TAGTTGAGGCACATACATGAGACAACCAATCGATGTGTCTAATACCGATGTTTCTCCCTTCCTCCTTCCCTCCCTTCCTCCCTCCCTCCCTCCCTCCTTCCTTCTCCCTGAGCCTCAGAGATCACAGCCAGCAGAAGCTTCTGGATTATTCTTTTCATTGTATCTGAGACAATCTGCTTTCGGTTCAGATACGCAGGGGTAAAAAAAAAGGCAAAATATTTTTTGCTTTCGACCCTTTCAGAAAGGCATAAAAATCTATATATATAACGTACAAACACAAATCACTTGACAATTTTATGATTGAAACCAACGGATGGGAAACAGACAGAGTTCTGCGTGTTGCTAACATCACCCGGCACGTCTTGCCAACCCGCTCAGCCACCCCATGCCTTAGATCTATTTCTAGCGGTACCCAACGCGTCTGCAGATAAAATCACTCTTGTACTTCAAAGAGGTCTCCAGCATCGACATCGGAAGACAGACCTCCAGGTAAAAAGTCCGAGTTTCCCGGGAACCGGTTTCCGGTTTCACACAACACTCACCCACCCGCCAGGTTCCCAAGAAACACTGGGCGCTGTGCACACGTGTGTCATGTCAACATGCTAAACGTGACTGTCAGCAAAATGATAGGAGCACGTTTCGTCTTCGGGCAGAAGGTGGCGATTTTCAGGGAAGTCACTCCCTGAGACACTCAGTGGAGGAGGGACATGGGAGACGGTGAGCATTTGCTTCCTAAGAAAAGAAATCCCGGGGCCAGGGTGTCGGCATAGCAGTGAGCACAGTCCTCCGTGGACACGCTGGAGGTGGGGCTCAGGGCTCAGCAGTTCGCTTACGGTTGAGAAAAACTGTTTCAGTCACTTGGCCAAAACCATACACAGGGAGGGAACTTAAAACCCCGGGGCGACTCCACTCGCCCGGCATTTTCCTGCTTGAAGCAGGATAAAAAGCCTTGTATGTTGGCTGCGTCTCTATTTATGTAACAACCGCAGCTGCTCCCCAGAATAGCTGCTGCTGGCTGGAAGGAGGAAGGGCTCTTGCTGCTAACGTGTGAGTCCCTTTTCTATGGCTCTTCACCGAGTTTCCTGCCTCTCCCCTTGGCGCCCTGGGGCTACAAGGAGACCAGGGACCTCACCATTAGCTCGTGGCGCCCTCGGCTACGGGCCACGTGGATGGATTTTAACGTCAAGGCTCCTCCTCTCAGGGAGAACGAACTTAGACTCTGATTCTATTCTGTGGCAGGCGATCGCTGGACTCCCGGAACATACCAACGACCCACCTTCGGAGGGAGGCCGATGGCGAGGCCCTTCCCACTCACGACCCCCAAAGAGAGACACAAGCAGACAGACAGCGCCCCTTCTGTGTTTCCGTGGGGCAGTCTGGAACCTGGACTGCGGGCGTAGCATTGAATTATCAGGCGCCCTCCCCAGGAAGTAGCAAAGACAACCCTCGTCGCAGCTATCAAATGCGTTAAAAAAATACAAAAGTTATTTTTCACCTTTTGATGGCTATTTACTTGTGACAACATTTGTTAAAAATATTACTTCTGTCTTTGGGAAGAGATCATTCTCTTCATATAATATGGAAAAATAAACTCTACCAAACCACAGTTCACATCGCCCACGACGGCCTCCAGGCCTCCTCCGAGGGTCAATGCGCTCGCTACGTTTTCAGGGAGGGAACCCTTTCTCACTGTCCTATCCAGGGCTACAAGGAGGCGGAAATAAAGCGACCAGGCTTTGGGTCA
>NW_006297152.1:3693017-3716962 GCF_000327345.1 Myotis davidii
AAGTAGGATGTTTGCTAATAAAAAGGTGACAGGGTGGCTTCGGGCCCTCCTAGAAAGTCGTTGGGGGTGGGAGTGTCCCCTCATCTCTTCTGACCACTTGCTGCCCAGCTAATGCGTGGCCGCTTACCCCTGGGAGGGGTAGGGAGCCATTAGGCCAAGTCTCGGTGCCACGGCAAAGGAGGGCTCCTCTTCCGCACCCAGGAGCATCGGAGAACACTGAACTGGATGAATGGGAGAAGACAAGGATACATAAAAACAGTAAAATGTTTATTTCCTTAGAAAAAAAAGTGGGGGAGAGGGATTTGAAATGATTGTGATCACACGTCCGTCTGCCTCTGAGCAAAGCCAATGTCGCGAGCTCACTGCTGGATGGAGATATCCCAGTAAACGAAACAGCCTGCTGCGGGCTCCTGGGTGGCGCCCAGGAGTCAGGGTCACAGCATGCTTTCTGCCGCTTCGTAGCGGGGAACCAAGGCCGTAGCAACCATCCCATCTCCAAAGGGCACCATCGCCCGCCCGCCCACGAGGAGCAAGGCTCTGCGCCACTTTGGGACAGACGGGGAGGAAGGAGAGAGGGAAGGAGACGCTTAGAAGCGGGACCGCCCGAGAACAGAAGTCTGAGAGCCGAGTTCACCACTACCTCATCTTATAGAAAACGGGCTGGAGAGCCCCGTAAGACCGACAGTATCTTTAAGGTGAAATCGCAGAATTTTGCTGCACACCTGGACACGAGAGAAGTGAAAAGTTGCAACAGGTTTTAACTAGCAGCAACAAAGAAAGTTCAATGACAGGTTTTTTTGTTTTGTTTTGTTTGTTTTTTTTTAGCAATATTCCTTTGCGAGTTCATTAGGAAACACTGTAATTTAATGGGGCATACGATATGGAACGATCTTCTTTTGCTATAGTGCTGTTCCGTGAAGAGGACCGACCTTGGCCGAGGTTTCGACTGGGGTGTCACCTATTTACACAGTAGTCGCTCCTGGTTCGGGCGTCAGGTTGGTGCTATGTGATGTCCTCTTCTTCCGAACAGTAATCTCGACCCTGGAGGGGAAAGGAGGAGAGTGGCATGTGAGTGAGAAATTCCAAGCAGAGCCCGACACAGTCACTCCTGTATCCATTTTCTGTCGGTACCTGTCTCCTTGCACCAAACCCCAGAGCTCATCAGCGACCACCGGCCAACAGGATAGATGCGTCACAATGACCTGTTTAGAAGCTGCATATACTGATTTATAAACTGAAGAGACCTCAAGGCATGGCAATCTGACCAAGCCCCAGATAAGCCCTTACTTTAGATGGGTAAGAACTCATACTACCCTACAGGACCCAGCCTTCACCGAGAGAGGAGCACGTGGATGCTCCATTCAGGAGGCCAATTTCTCATCAACAAGAGACACGGAAATGGACGAGGAACAAGTCGCTTTCTGCTGGGGCCAGGGCAGCTCACATCTGATAGCTGCGTCTCCGTGCCCGGAATTTACAATTTTACAGAAGGGGATGGAGTAATCCAGGGATGTCTTGGTTTTAATCCATTCTAAATTAAAACAGGATTAAAACAACAACAAGGACTCGATGACTATAACATATCTTAAGACTATGTTTGGCATGTGTGGGATGCACCAGAAAGACAGAAATGCCTTTGATCCATTCGCTTACAAGAAGGCTTATGATTCTATGCAATTGCGACATGTTGAACATATTTCATCTTCTTTCCAACAGGACGTAAACTCTATGAAGGCGCCCTGAGGACTGGGGTTTAAGCTCCACATCTGACCTGGCTGGGGTGCCTCAGGTCGAACCCCACGGCTTCCTGGTCTGTAATCCATCACAGGAATAGAACACCTGCCCACATCACAATGTCGCAGACAAGGGCTTTGTAGAAGTCACCATTAATACTGTTTGCATCCTTTGTCCTTTTTCTTTCAAAATACACGCTATATGTTCAATTTTTTTTGGGGGGGGGGGATATTCCTTCAAAAACAGAATTTTCTCAATAACTACAACTTATTCATAAAAGCATCTCAAACTTAAAGAATATAATAATTTTGCATAAAACTATTTACCAAGTGTATTACATGTTTCTTTGTCACAGTATCTGTATATTGGGAGCATTTCCCATTCTCCTAATACTTAACTGTAGTCATGATGAATTATTGGGCCATCTGGCTGAAGGGTGATCCTAGCTCGGACTTACTAGCTCTGGGGATCTCACTTAAGTTACCTCTCTGGGTCTCAGTTTCTCCACCTGTACAATGAAACAAACAACAGTCCCTACTTCACATGGTTGCTGGAGATTAAATGAGTTAATATAGTAAAGTGATCCCATAGTGCCTGACATTCATCCCCACCTGTACAATGAAACAAATAACAGTCCCTACTTCACAGGGTTGCTGGAGATTAAATGAGTTAATAGTAGTAAAGTGATCCCATAGTGCCTGACATTCATCAGCGTATTTTAGTTTCCTCCACCGTCTGATTGCCAGCTCTCCCCCTGCTACTTGCGGAGTGCCTGACCCCAGTGTGGTCGGCAGGCTGGTTTTATTCGCTGCATGAGAAACGCCTCCTGGGCAGAGAAACTGGGCAACGACCTCCCTGAGAAGGCAAGAGTGCGCTCAGCAGTCACCCCACAGTGACGCCTCCCTGGGACCCCTCCCAAGCAAATGGGGACCCATCAGGAGACACCCTCCGGGCCACATGGTGAAGAGTGAGAAAGGAGAACCTCACGGACCCTGACTGTTGGGAGTTTATTCCCCAGGGAGGGAAACAGGACACATCCGGACATAGCAACGCTATGCTAGGAGCCCACCTACCAGGTGGGGCTCTCCTCACAGGCCCCGGAGTAGACCTGCAAGTGGGCACGGGGCGTTCAGCTGGAGGGGAAAGGCAGGGCTCATGGAGTTTTCAAAAGAAAGGTCAGAGGATACATTTCCAGTGCATATGGGGACACACGCTGTTGTGTGACATCGGCAAATGACTGGGCTTTGGTTTCCTGGGGATAATCATCGTCTCTGCCTCCGAGGGTCATGAACAGGATTAAGTGGAAAAAAACACAGTGCCTGGCAGGTAGTCAATACCTATTAGCTGCTGGTATTGTTATGACTCTGAAACCGCGTGCTCGTTCAGCCCCCTGGCAGAGGAATGGGGACCCCCTTCCTGCGACTGACAGGTGAGGACTGAGGTCCTAACCTGTGACCTGATAGGTGTCAGGGACTCCCTCCTCCCACCACCGCCTTGCACCCAAGACAGGCCACACGTGCACGCACTCGAATAAAACGTCTATGGCGGACACCTAAGTCCCTTCCCTTCTTCTACCTAACGCCGGCCTCACATCGAAGTCACGGCCCAGCTGGCCAGGATGGGGTTCAGAGGGCCCCTCATCCACAAGGAAGACTTCGGCCCAGTGACAGACAGACAGACAGACAACACACAGGTGAACTGGTGTGCACTCATTGATAAAGCAGCGTCTCCAACTCCATAAACGGCTTATGAAGTAGAGGTGTATTTCAGACCCTCCACGTTGACTATGACCATAAACAAGTGCCTCCTTGGGAGGAACAAATCTATATAAACATCTGTGTACACTCAAGACCGCAACTTGCATTTCCCAAGCATCGGCTCCTCCGGAATGACCATAATTGCTGCGAGAAGGAGAAGGAAAACGGCTTTGGTTGCTTTGCAGACACTATTTCATTGGTATTCACGCCAACATGCAAGGCGGGAGGGGTGCCTTGTGACTTGTGGGCAAACCTCAGACCAGCCCAAGGGCCCAGGGTAATCCGTGCCCTCCCCTCCGCCCCCGCCCCGCCAACTGTAGGAAGTTGGTAACAAAATTCAAATTCAAATCCGTTTCATTTTTGGTATTATCACCTGTCAGCAGCTCTGAGAACCACATATTTTATGAACAGAAACCTGAAAATCACAAACATCAAGAGCATGAGCTCCCGGATGGCCGGCATCGCTTTAAGAAATGGGAACCAGGGAGATCTGCGCTGTGAGGGGCCTCCTCTTGGCATCACCTGGGGCCCCACTTGCACACCAGCCCGACCGGGCAGGGGCAGGACAGGGAGCTGGCTTCTGTGACATGACTTCAAGTCTCATTTGCATTTTTAAAGAGCCGAGCTAAAAAAGAGCGCCTTAAAACCGTCAGCTGTCAGAAGGCAGGAAGTGGGAGTAGCTGGGTGTGGGAGACACACAGCATTCTCTGAGCTGGAGCACGCCCTTTCCCCTACAAGGGACTACAAACTGGAAGTCTTTGTCAAGGGGCTCTGGGCGGTTGGAATGAGTGCCTGTGCACACAATCCCACCCTTGTGCCAAGGCCCCACTGAGCACTACAGAGAGCAGGGTCCCTCCCAGGGCCCCACAGGCTGGAGGACCGGAAATGCCCGATGATGCTGACCAGGAAGGGTTGTTGGAAGAACCACATGGGCATTTTGGTGCAGACACACACACAAATCACAGTGTTTGCTGACTGGAGTGTTCCTGACCGTGTCCTTACTCTGCAGGGGAACACCCGCTATTCTCTTCCGCTGTTTGCATTACTTTCTTGGAAACGTACAGAAGTTTATGTCAACGCAGAACATACATTTCCGAGGCGCTAGGGTAAACCATTTTGCCTGATGAAATGTCTAGGCCAGCCATGGGCAAACTATGGCCTGCGGGCCGGATCCGGCCCATTTGAAATGAATAAAACTATTGAAAAAAAAAGACCGTGCCCTTTTATGTAATGATGTTTACTTTGAATTTATATTAGTTCACACAAACACTCCATCTATGCTTTTGTTCCGGCCCTCCGGTCCAGTTTAAGAACCCATTGTGGCCCTCGAGTCAAAAAGTTTGCCCACCCCTGGTCTAGGCTAAGAATTAGAGATATTAAGGAATAGCAAAGGAAAGGACATTATCCTACTTTCAAATTCTGCATGCTTTAAAAAAATCTTTATTGCTGAAAGTATTACATATGTCCCCCCCACCCCCTGCCCCTCCCCGTGCCCCCATGGATCCCTTTTAGCCTGCCCCCGCGTTGCCCCAGGCCTTTACCACCCTATTGTCTGTGTCAATGGGTTTTGCTTATATGCAATCAAATTCTAAAATTCTGCAAGTTGAAAGAGGAACACTCGATGAATGACTTCAAATAAACTGTTCCTGCAAAGTGCCTCCCGTACCTTTCCTCCTCAAGTCTAAGTACACAAGCAGTCTAGGCCTGACCGTGCAGTTTCAGGTGCAATTTTATCCTGTTAGTCTTCAGTATATTTTTGTAAACAAGGGCGCACTGGGCTAATACATGCACCTCGGGCATTTAACAATCAACTGTGAACTGCGTACTTTCCCAACGGAGTGGATTAGAGCTAGGTCAAAATGACAGAGGAAGCACTGAGCCTCAGTTTCTCCATCTTTAAAATGGGAGCGGTAAGACCTAACTTGCAGTGTTGATGTGAGAATTAGAAGTAAAATACATACGGCTGTTTAGCAAAGCATGGCACCTAGTAGGTACTTAGTGAACTACAGCTCTTATGATGATATTGAAAAATGAGATCAATAGATCCAACAGCTCATAAACTGCGTAGGTGAGAAATTCGGCCCACAGCTAGATCAATTTGCTACATTCAGGTCCTTAGTCAAGCCGTGTACCTCAGGCCTGGATGCTTGTCCTTCTTCCTTCCTGGCTGGCTCCTGCTGACCCCAGCCCTCATGCATCCATTACTCCTCCTTCTAAATCTCTGCTCAAATGTCACCTCATTGTCTTCCTTGAACACCCTATACTCAATAACACGTCTTACTCTGCTTCATCTTCATTTATATTACTTATCATCACCTGACATTATTAGTGTATTAATTAATTTCTTAATTGGCTGTCTTTCCCCTTGAATGGAAGTAACGAGTGGGCAGGAACTGTTTCACACTCTGTTGCACCCTCAGGATTTAGACTAGTGTCGGCAGCCTGTCAGATGCTTGATGAGTATTTGCTGAATAAATGAAAGGATGAAAAACACTAGGGAGAGCTGAAATCTCGGAGCTGGACGGGACCTAGAGGCTTTCCCCTCTGACCTCTCATTTAACGTAGGGTGGCCTCCGCTTTCCACCTTGCAGACAGGGAATGCTCTCTTTTTGGCTGGAACACGTCAGGTGCTTTTCCAAGCTGCCTGTGAAACCCCTCAGCAGCAGAGCCCAAACCCTGGTTGTGCCCACAGAACGGCGTAGTCTGGGCCTTTGGGACCGGAGGACAGGCCTTCCCCGATCAACAGCATCCCCTGGTCCGTCATCTGCAAATAACATGGTCTCCATCGAGGTCTCCCTCCTCTGCATGTGCTTCTGTTTTACAACAGTTGTTTTTTTTAAATGGACCCACCAAAAAATTACCAACACAGAAGAAAACATCCAAGGAATGCAGCCTAGGATGTGTGAAAGTGAAGTACCGACAAAGGGAATCACCAGTAACAACAGATTCCAAAAGAATCAAAGTGCTACATCTTGGCAATAATAGAACAGAATGTCAAACTGAACTCCTGTCAAAGCTCTGGAGAGAGACAACGCTTCAAGGAAACAGAAGAGATCACAAGGTAAAAGGAAAGAAGAGCCCATCTGATCACGGGAGACTGGACTCTGCATGTCAGAAAGTAATGCCACGAAATACAAAGGCTAACCTCGTCCTGGGAAGAATACCCACAGCATACATGTGAGCCTGATGGAAGTTACGTGGGTCGCTCACACCAATAAAAAAAATGAACAGGGAGAGGATCGCAAAAGGGCACAAAGTGGAAACTCATTCAGAGCAAATTAAAACCAGTAAACACACCAACAGAAAAGTGGTCTGCTGTAGTAATAAAAAATACAAATTAAAATAACGCTATTACTTAAAAACAGCCACACCCACCATGAAATGTGACTCTCATATATTGCTGGCCTCAGTGTAAAATGGTATATAGCTGCCTTGAAAAGTAATTGCCCAATAGGTATTGTGAGTCATAAAAATGTGCACACCCTTCATTACAGAAATCACAGAAATCAGTATCCAAAGATAAACTCCCAAACACATATTTAAAAAATCTACATGCATTGGTTCCCGGGGCTGGAGGTGGGAAAGGGGATGGACTGTAAAGTGTGCAGGAGGGATCTTATTGAGGTGATGGGGAATTTTGTAACTGAGGTGTGGTGATGGTTGTGCAATTTGGTAAATTTACTAAAATTCATTGACTTGTACATTTCAAATGAGTAAATTTTATGGTATGTAAATTATAGCTCCATAAAGTTAAGAGCATGTGTAAAAATATTTTCATTGCAGCATTTTTATTAAGCATGACAAAAATCCATCGAATATCCCCTCCCCTCACCTCCCCCAATAAAAAAAAGCTTCCTGAGGTATGGCTCCTGTGCTCTCTGCTGCCACGCAAACACCACCAACAGGACCGATCACCACGTGTCCCAAACAGGCAGTCCTTGCTGGGTACCACTGTTTCCACACACATTGTTCTCATCTCTCACACTCCCAGCCTATGGAATCTTTATGATCTCATCACATCATCTCTCTGAGTGACATTTCCCCCAGCTGTTCAAGGGGCTGAAGGGGCTGGTCTCCTCCTCTCCCAGTGGTCCTTCCCACCACCACCATGTTTTATAGTAATTTTAGCCAACATGTCTTTTTGATACCTAATGGAATCCTTGTGTGGCCCCTATCACAATGGTTATGCATAGGCAGGTGTCTGAGGGAGGCAGTGCTGTGTGTGTGTGTGTGTGTGTGTGTAGGGATGGAGGTGGAGGCTACTGAATGACATGATACAGGAGGTGTCCTGGGACTCTCATAAGAGAAGCAAATTGTCAACATTTTGCAGGTCACGGTGGAAAAAGCAGACCTCTGTAGCAATTCAACGGATACAGAGTATGGCTTGAGCAGAAGTATCAGCAGAGACGGGGGCACAGACTGGTTCTGAGGATGGCCTGGAACTTAGGAGAGGCAAGTCAGAGGCAGGGGGCGCAAAAGTGGGTAACAGAAGGCCCCAGTCCATTATTCACCATTTTTATGTCTATAGGTAAGACCTGTGTAAACCACGTTTGGAACGACATCTAGTTTACTTTCCACAATATTCAGTCAGGCATCCTAAACTATGTCTTCTGCTGTTGTCACCAGGTTCTGCATTAAAGAACCTCACACTGAGCCCTGGCCAGGTGGCTCAGTTGGTTAGAGCATCTTCCCTCTAGGCCCGTGGTCGGCAAACTGCGGCTCGTGAGCCATATGCGGCTCTTTGGCCCCTTGAGTGTGGCTCTTCCTAAGCCTTAGGAGTACCCTAATTAAGTTAATAACAATGTACCTACCTACAAAATTTGGCTCTCAAAAGAAATTTCAATAGTTGTACTGTTGATATTTGGCTCTGTTGACTAATGAGTTTGCCGACCACTCCTCTAGGCCAAGGTTGCCAGTTCAATCCCTAGTCAGGACTATACAAGAACCAACCAATGAATGCATAAAGAGTGGAACAACAAGTTGCTATCTCTTCCTCCCCTCCCCCCTTGCCCTGCCTTCTAAAATCAATTTAAAAAACAGAACCTCACATGTACTAGGAACATAAACTAGACATTCCAGTCAAGATTTTCATGTTTGGTGAAAGCAAACATGAATTTTTGTAATGAAGGCTCATTATAGAAGTTGGCTTAAACGAGGCTTATTTCTGTCTGGAAGTGTGAGTGATCCTTGTCATAAAGCAGGCCCTTGTGTTCTGACTGACCGAAGAGTGTATCCTCCCCTCCTTTACCTCTCGGGATGATGGTGGGAGCACCTGTTAGTTTCTGGCCTGTGTGGTATTTCGCTTCTCTTACCTACTATCTGCTTCCTTTGCGTGATTCGTCTTCCCCCCCTCTCTTCCTAACTGTGGGCTTCCTGAACCTCCATTTCTTGACTCAGTTATGCCTTCTGCATAGCCTTCTACCCTGCACTGTGCGACTGACCGGCTTTCCAAGCACCAAAGAGGATCATGAGCAATGAAACCCAAATGCCACATCTGGATTTTGGTGCAGAAATTTAACGGGTCATCTTCCCTCTCTGCCCCCCTAACACCTCTCCCCTGCAACCTTTCCCTCCAGGCATCACCAGCCAGAGACAACCTCAGATGCAAGTTTCTATGAGCATCTGGCCATGAAGCTCTGTCCCTGAAGCAGGAGTACAGGGCGGGAGAGCCGCCTTCCACCCCTTGGGCAGTGGGAACAATGAGCTAGAATCCAGAACAAACATGATCAGAAGGAGGCAGGCGGGAAAGGCTGGGAAAGTAGAATGAAAGCCTCCTCCCCCTCCCCCTGCCCCGTGAAGGGCGGCTCTTCCATCCTCCTCCTGTGGGACCAGGGCCAGGGCTGGACTCACAGAGCGTCTCCAGACAGGGTGCGTTTCAATAGCATTTTCACTTACGGTCCAACAACAATTTACAACAAACGCTGAAGAAAAGCAAAAGTCATGAGCTGTGCTGTTCGTCTCCTCCCCCGACTTAGTTCATTAGAAAAACCAATCGAGGCATTAATGGCTGTCTCTGTTTCTAACAGGCTTTCTTCTAATTAGACTCACACGTTATTATTTCAGTTGGAAAAAGGTCTGGGTTTGTAATGAGCAGGAGGAGTGTGACAGCCTCCAGCCTCTGACAGCTGCTTGGATCATCTAAGGGAAGGATCCCCAGGGTACCCACAGCAGTGACAACAATTCCAGTATACTGGGCTTTTCATTTCCAAGAGAGAATGAGTATTAACTAAACGGCTTTCATCCCCTCCCCTCATAAAGTGTTTAATAAACCCAAATCCTCATCCTACAGACAAAAGGGAGGCTATGTTAGAAGCTTTATGGCACACAGTTGTCAAGCTTTCCCTGAGGATGGCATTCAGGTGACCTCAAAGATGCTGTTCCCTAGGAGGAAGTGACAGGAGTGAGGATAAGAGGAGCAGGAATAAAGTAGGTGGGTGCCCATGTCTCTGGGCCACACTCAACTGATGTTCTTGAGCAGGCCTGGGCCACTTTCTTTGCCAAGGGCCACACAGTAAACACATAAGGCCTTGCATTCCGTATGGTTCCTGCTGCAACTCAACTCTGGCGACGTAAGGTGAAGGCAGCCGCAGACAAAAGAAAAAGAAAAGAGCGGGGCTGTGTTCCAATAAAACTTTGTGGACACTGAATGTGGAAGTTCACATATTTTTTTCATGTCAGAAAACATGACTCTGCTTCTTGTTTCCCCCACATTAGAACATGTAAAAAGCATTCTTGTCTGGTGGCTGGCGTTGGCCCCCTGGCCGCTGCAGAGACTAGCACTACCATCAAACAGCAGAGTTCTACAAAAAGGCGTTTTATAAAACTGTTCTTATTTTATACACAAGAAAACCATCAATCAAAATCAAATTTAAAAAATTTCCTATAGCCCCATCTTCCTAATAAATAGCATGGTCAAGTTTCTCTTAAATCTCTGTTCATATATATGTCATTTTAATATCACTTCAATCTATTGACACATTTAACATTATCTTGTAAAAATTTTCCCTGTTGTCACTGATTCCTTATACAGTAAACCCTTGATTTTTTTGGACCTGGATTTAAGGGACTTCAGACTTAGCCCTGGCCCATGTCAGATTAAATGACACTCCCTTACTGAACTAGATTTATCGGATGATCACTTAATAAGTTATATGATGTCTAATCACTGGGCTGTATGCCTGAAACTGATATAATATTGCATGTCAACTGTAATTGAAAAATTAAAAATGAAAAAATGTACTCAATAGTGGGAACACTTGTTTTTAACTCATCATTCTCTCTATACCTCGATGCAGAAGGAAAAGTGGAAACTGAATTGCAGATGGGAACAATGAATTTCACTTTTGAGTAAAAAGTGGTAGAATTTCAATTATGGAAACACACCAGGAAGGAATGAGGTCATTTTAACGCCATGTCAGATTTGTATATGTTGTTTAAAAGATAAATTACAATTTGGATTTCAAATTTTTACAGACGACCCCTGACTACTAAGCAGATCTTTTTGTTGCCAGAAAGCTTGCAGAGGAAAAAAGTCCAAATAAACTGAGGATGAAAAGATCTTTACCAAAATAGTGGGGACAGGTCATTTCTTTTTATGCTTTTCTTTACTAAAACAAAACGTATCGGCAAGTTGAACAGCTTTTGAACCAATATGTGAAACTTGGTAAATTTTCCATCTGAAAAGTCATGCATAAGCCAAAATTTCACTAAAAATAAAAGTAAAATATTATATTCCTAAAATGAGGTTTTGGCACAGTCAGGGAGTAATATAGACTAAACTACCATTTAAATTCATTATCTATCTCTATTTTCACATTGGTGATTATTTGCTGGTCTTTTAGTGGTGCATTAGATTATACAATTATTCTTATTATACAATTATTCTGCTGCTGAAATACTGATGAATTTAAGGCCTCTTCATTATCTTCCGTTGAGTGATAGAGATCACAACTGAGAAATTCATGGACAAATCCTCAGATAAAAGAACCACAAAAAGTAAAAAAAAAAAAAAAAAAAAAAAAAAAAAGAAAGAACAATTAAAACAGAAAAAATTTCAAAGGTAAAATTGGCCTGTGATGCCTTCCTATAGTAATGACATGTTTTGAATTTAAGATTCTACTCTTCATCTGAATAAAGCTTTCCAACGATAACACTCGATTTAATAGTTAAAATTCACCTTTCTGCAGTGATGAACTTAAATTCTCCAAGGATGCAAGCCTGTAATCATTAACCATAGTCCATACTTCCTTCAGCTGCTTGGCATATGCTACTCAGAGATCCTAAGTATGGGTTCAATTTCCACATGGATCAACCTTGCATCTCACTGTCAGTGTCAAATCCACACACCCCTAGAGGAGCACCTTGGAGAGACTGCTTTGGAGCCTCAGAGAAGTGGGCTCCCAATGTTATTATCATTATTATTATCATTGCAAAACGGGGTAAGTTACTCAAGCATCCTGAGCCTCAGTTTCCTTGCCTGTAAGACGCAGATAATACACGTCTCACAGTTATTACCCTGAGGTGGCTACTGATTGCAACGTGCACACGAGGTAAGAACTTAAGAGTAGTGTCAGGCACTAGGTAGCTGTTGGCAGGTACCTTCTTGCTTGCAGTCGGAGGTCAGAGCAGGGCCTCAGGGGCAGACAACACACAGTGATCAGAACACTGTCCCTAGAGACAACGTGTCTCTATCTGGTGTTGCCCGCTTTAATGAATGATCAGGGGTAGCCCAGGGTCCTGGGAAGCCTCCTTAGACACGAAACATTCTCACAGTCACATTTTCTTGGTGTAAGGGGAACTTCTGTGTTAACTCTCTACCCAGCCCCTTACAAGAATAACTTCGTGACATAGGAACCAGAAGGTTGTTACCCTCACCCAAGAGGCAATTAGTCTTGAAACATGTACTTTGACTCCTTACCTTTTCGATTTTTTCATCCAGCATTCTGAAGAATTCTTGTTGGCTTTCAGAGATGTGCATGCTGAAAAACAAAGAGCGCACATTTCAATGTTTTCTTAAACCTCCTCCCTCAAGGAAAAATGCTGACGCCCTACACTTGGAGGTGGACATTTCTTTCTTGCAGACTTTTCCACAGAAATACTCTGAAGTTATAGTAAGAATAAGTGTTATTACAGTAATCGTACAGATGCATTTCATAAGAGTCTATCAGTGCCTGTGACTTAAGGAATACAATTTCCTGTCAATGTACATGTTATTTACAGTGGTGTTATTGGGAGGTATGTGCCAAATTTTTCTTCAGATACATATTTGTGATTTAAAAAAGGATAGGCAAGCAGCACATGGGATATTTCCACCCTGTGTATAACCCCAGTTATTATATGGAAATGTGTATTTTGCAAAGCATCAGCATGATATTCAGTGTCTAGATGAGGGCTGGCGGCAAATGAGCTGAGAACTTGACATTGGCCCTGAACACCTTCTGCATTGGCGACAGCGAATGTGCCTCCCCATATTTCCACCCTGTGTATAACCCTAGTTATTATATGGAAATGTGTAACCTTCTGCATTGGCGACAGCGAATGTGCCTCCCAGGGACAGAAATTCCACTGGAATAAAGGAGAAAGTCAGGAGGCAGGTTTGGGTAGCACTTGCCCTGTGTGTTTGCTTGTCTTACCCCATTTAATAGCAAACCTTGTGAGATGAATGTGGTAACACCGGTAAGCAGAGCCGAGATCACCAACGGGAAGGGCAATATATATGATATTAATTGACCACATGATCGCTATTTAAATGCATGTGATTCATGACCTCACAGAGGCAGTGCAGTGCAGATGTTAGCGGGGGTGAGGCACAGACCTCTGATTCGTCATCTAGAAAACCTTCCCGCACTCACGTTCTATGACTGTTGCTAACTTCCATTCACTCCTTTATTGAACTATCACAGCACGAAAACAATAATGTGTGGTTAGTACGCAACATATGCACATTGGATGGACAAAAGGGGAACTCTTCAGTAAAACCCATTCTCCAAATGGGTCTGCCCTCCTGTGAGCAAGAGTGTCTGGGTTCCATTAAGGAAAAAACAAACACATCAAACCTCACAGACACAGACAACAGTAGGTGATTAGCAGAGGGAAAGGGGAGGAGGGGAAAGTAGAAGAGGGGAAAGAGGGGAAAAATGGTGATGGAAAGAGACTTGACGAAGTAGAAGAGGGGAAAGAGGGGAAAAATGGTGCTGGAAGACTTGACTTGGGGTGGGAAACACACCATACAATCAACAGACGATGTTTTATAGAATTGTACACCTGAAACTAATATTATTTTATTAACCAATGTCACCCCAATAAAGTCAATACAAAAGAATGCCCAGGCTCAAGAGTCCGTATCAGGAGCTTGGGACCAAGGTTGATGGTGACGACCCCAAGGTGGTAAAGCAAAAACTAAAACCTCAGTGGTTTCAGCTTTGTGCGGTTTCACTACATGTTTTGTAATCAATAAAAAACACACAACAAAACCCAGGTATCCCTTTGATTAAAACAAATTGGATGAAAGCCGTCCAACCCAGAAGTAATTAGACAAGGCAGTGCATTTCCAATCCCACCTGGATCTGGAATGAAATCGTAACCTTACTTTGGGTAGAGGTCCAAGACAGGAAGTGAACGACCACTTCCACCTTCCCGCTCACCCTTGGAGAAACAATTCTAACCAAAGCCTTCCGTCGGCGTGTCTCTAGGATCACAACCTTGATACAGAAACGATGTTCCCTCGTCTAAGAGCGGTCCACCATCTCTGCCTCATTCAAACGTCTACGAGGAAGAGCCACCCACCAGGCGCGTTCACTATCTTGCCCCTTGAAAGACAGCATGTGGACTGTGTTAGAAAATACTGAGCGGTAGGGCGACTTACTTATCGTCCAATCCTGACACTCTACACAAGCTCTTTCAGACAAACTCTGTTGTGCCTGGAAGTGACAGACACTGCCGGATGGCACAAAGGCTGCACGCGGTCCCTGTCACCTGTGCATCCTCCTGGGTAGGATGCACCTGAAAGCATGAGACTCACTCGGCTGTTTCCCAGGGGATCGTTTCAGAGAGAAGTCCCGAAACCCTCCAACGAGGGCAGAGCCAGGGTTGGTACTCTGACAAAATAAACCAGCCCATGTTGACTGACTGCCGCTTAGATAAATGTGAATGACCTCTTCTCCTATGGAGACCCTGTCAACACAGTGGCATTAATAATAGTTTTTTCGTTCAAAAGTTTACGCTGCACTGTGAGAAACAGTTCCTAGGTAACAAGATTCCTGGGTGCCTTCTGATGCCCAATTTGAGGACCGTGAATGGGGAGCCAGGAGGAGGAAAAAGCACATGGGTTTTCTATGTTTCCTCCAGGTATTGAAAAGGAATAATTGAATTATAATTTAGTTTAAAAAGTATAAATACTTGATGCTAAATTAGATATAAAAATCTTTTATAAAAGCCTGTATGGTAGCCCTAGCCCGTTTGGCTTGGTGGACAGAGCGTCAGCCTGTGGCCTGAAGGGGTCCAGGTGTGATTCCGGTCAAGGGCATGTACCTTGGTTATGGGCACATCCCCAGTTGGGGGTGTGCAGGAGGCAGGTGGTTGATGTTTCTGTCTCATCGATGTTTCTAACTCTCTCTCTCTCTCCCTTCCTCTCTGTAAAAAATCAATAAAATATACACTTTAAAAAAAAAGCCTGTATGGTGGTGCCTGATTTAATTAATAAAGCTTAACAATTTTAGTAATCCTTATTTCTTTCTCTCTAATAACGACAACTCCAACTGGGAAAACCCAGTGCTGTATGGAGGACAATGTGTGGCCCCTGTTGACCTTGGCAATGCTCTTGTGAGTTAACCCTGTGCTAGCATAGGCCCTTCTTTCTGTGACTTCTCAGCTTCACGAGACTAGAGATGATAACATGATGGAATCTTACTGACAAGTAAGCAAATGAACAGAATGAAGTGGGCAACCTGGCTGGCGTGGCTCAGTGGTTAAGCATCAGCCTATGAACGAGGAGATCACAGTTCGATTCCTAGTCAGGGTGCATGCCCAGGTTGTGGGCTCGAGCCCCAGTGTGGGGCATGCAGGAGTCAGCTGATCAATGATTCTCTCTCACCATTGATGTTTCTCTCTCTCTCTCTTCCTCTGTGAAATCAATAAAAATATATTTTAAAAAATGAAAGAAGGTGAGCAAAATGAGCTTTCGAGCTGAAAGACACATGGCTTTCATGTTCAGTGACTGAAAAGAAAGTTTCCAAATAATAAAAACTTAAGCCAGAAAAGTATGAGAAGGCAAGGTCCCGATTCCCTAAAACGTCACCTGCAAAAATGAAATTCGGTTACTCAGTGGGTTCCTGGCAGATCTTGGCCTGAACATGGTTATTTTTTCATGGTCATCGTTATTATTTTTCAATTGGACCTCAGGGAAGTGGGGTTAATCCTAGTCCTCACATCACGACACACCCTTGTTTGTAGCTCATGCATGGCTCAGGCTCAGTTTTAGTTAATTATCTTGTTTGTTAGTTTTTACAAAATAGTCTGGTAAGCACCCATAAAACCAAAATGCAAAACAAAAGCTAGGATCTTGACAACCAGCTAGAGCTAACTTACCTCCTACCATGAAGGTACTTTAGTTTTTTGTTTTTTTTTTAACTTCACAAAGAGTGCATCACGCTCTATGCAATCTTTTAGGGCTTACTCATTTCTTCTGGCATATTACATTGACGAGGTCCATCCAGCCTTGTGCATTCATCTTAACGAATTTAAAGATTAAATGAACTGACTTAATATTAACTTGAATATATTCCACTGTGCAATACAGTGGAGTTTATTTACCCCACTTTCTTGGTAAAGGCCATTTGGGTGTTTTCTCAATATTAAGGCATTCTTACCGAGTCACTGTGCTAAGCGCTAGGCGTACATGATTTCATTTGCTCCCCAGCCCTATGAGACAGGATTGCTCACCCTCTTTTTTCTCTGAGAAAACTGAAGCTCCGAGACACCAGGTCACTTGCCTGAGATCACGAAGTTGTAAGAATATGTTCCACGTGTTGCATCAAATGAAGATGTGAGAATTATCTGCCGTTGTTATTAACAAATCTGCCATTGGCTGGGATGAGACTGTCCTTCCACTCATGGGAAAAACAACAAACGCTCGTTATCTTGTTTTATGCAACTGCATAGGAAATGCGTTCCCTTCATCCTGTGAGTCAGCAAGTAGGACAAGTAACACTCTTCTCTTGGGCCCCAGAAGGATTTCTGAGTTGAATTCCATGAACCCTATGTTCTGACGGACAGTTTACAACACACACACACACACACACACACACACACACACGAATGCTGCTGTGTGGAAAACAGCATTTTCTTCATAATTTTAGAATAAACACGTGAGCCGGTTTAATCAAGTTCTCTGAGAGCTTCATGCCAGTTTGCAGAACTCGGTTTCAGTGTGTCCAAGTTCAATTAGTATTCACTCTACATGAAAAAGAAATTCTCCTTAATCCGGTCTCTGCTTAGAACTCAGCGATAAGGGAAGCATTTAAAAATAGCCTGTGTCCCCTGGCTTGGATGGAAAGATGATGAGGTTCTGTCATCAGCTAGTGTAGATCAAAGTGCTTCCCAGGGAAGTGAACGAGGGAGATTGTGATATACCATCACACTCACCTGAGGGTGCAAACACCAGCCGTCCCATTATACCGACATTGTAGGGAGTAAGTGGATTTTAGAAATGTCTCATGTTCTTTGAAAGTGACAAACTTTAATCCCTGAGCTCATTGACCGCCCCCTAAAGAGTCCTAATCGCCGCATGGCAGTAGCCATGGCTGTAGCAATGCCAGATACCAGGCTAACGTGATTAGGAACTAGGCTATTTTTGTCTCAATTTCCTGGGAGGAATCAGAGATAACACAATTTATTCTACTGATGATTTTGATTCGTGGGGCAACGATTGCACATGTGTAATGGTCGCATTTATCCTGGAACGGGGTGGGGCTGTGTAGAATTTATTAGTGTCACCCGGACTGCCAGGAGATTTGCTAAGACTTAGGGGAGCCCCACAGAAGAGCTCTGCAGCCTCTGGGATACCAGAGCGTCTTTGAGGAAAAGGGAGTTGGCTTTCACGTCACACACAGTGCATTTTATCACTAAGGTAGATTCAGTTCTAGAACATCCTAGAAAATGACTCATTATTCTCTTTAACTTTTTAATTGTGAAATGCATAACACAGAGTAGAGAAAACATAGCATGTCATTTGTCTGGTTTTAAATAATAATAAAAGGACATCCCTGGAGTCACCACTCAAATTAAGAATTAGAACCTGTGGTCCCACTGTCTTCCATCGAGTCAGAGAGAACCACGATTCTTAATTTAATGCCTTTTCATTTCTTTGCTTGTCTATTGTGTTATCACTCATACATATATTCTATGTTCCTTCGTTCTGCCTGTTTCTGAACTTTATATGAATGAAACTACCTATAGGCAGGTCCTACTACTCACTTTACCACTGTAGCTTTACATTTGTGAGATTCTGTCTTCTTTTTTTAAAAAAATATATTTTTATCCATTTCAGAGAGAAAGGGAGAGGGGGAGAGAGAGAGAAACATCAATGCAAGAGAGAATCATTGATCGGCTGCCTCCTGCACACTCCCCACTGGGGATAGAGCCCACAAACCAGGCATGTGCCCTTGATCAGAATCAAACCTGGGACCCTTCAGTCCACAGGCCGACGCTCTATCCACTGAGCCAAACTGGCCAGGGCAGATTCCTTCTTGATATATGCAGCTATAGGTTGTTCATTTTCACTGATATGTAATATTCTCATCAAAAGAATATGCCGCATTTTTGTTAGCCATTATATATTTTAAAAAGTTTTTTTAAAAAATTTTAAATTGATTTTTAGAGAGAGAGGAAGGGAGGAGAGAGCGGAACATCGATAGGCTGCCTCTGCACACCCCCTTACTGGGGATCGAGCCAGTAACCTGGCAATTGTCCTGACTGGGAATTGAACCAGCAACCTTTCAGTTCACAGGACAACGCCCAACCAGCTGAGCTACACTGTCCATTTGGGGTTATCCAAGAGCTTCAGGAGCTCACAGAAACAGTGCTGCTATGGGTATTTCTGCGGGCACACATGCCCTAGGCCTTCTCTACAGCAGGGGTAGGGACCTTTTTTCTGCCCAGAGTCTTTTGGATATTTATAACATCATTCAAATAATATAATTCACTTGATAGAAATTTATGTTGCAGTGAAAAAAGCTCACAGATTTATTGAATTCGAGTCCCGCCTGCGGTTGCCTTGGCAGGGCCAGACTAAAGGACTTCTCAAGGGCCTTATATGGTCCTTGGGCTGGGCGTTACCCTCCTCTGCCCTGAGAGTGACGATGCTGGGGAGAAGGTGTGTGCAGGTACAATTTTAGTAGATAATGCAAATTGTTTCCCAAAGTAATGGCACCAGTTTAGATTCCCACCAGCAGGCGTTAAGAGTGCCTGTGTTCCATATCCCGGTCAACATTTTGTATTTTTTCATATCGATTAGCCATTCCTATTTCCTCTTCAGTGAAAGGGTTGTTCATGTCTTCAGCCTATTTTGCTATGAGTTCTCCGCCTTTTACTCACGGACTTGTAGGAATACTTTATATACCAGGTATTCTGCAAATCCAACTACTGTCAATTATATGTATTGACATGTATTATACCTGTTCCATCCTTTTTTGGCCTTTTACTTTCCTACAGTGTATTTGGATAAACAGAAGTTCTTAATTTTAATGTGGTCACCATAATTAATCATTTTCCTTAAGATCTGCATCCTTTGTGACTTATTTAAATTCTTCTCTACCCCATAAAGATATCCCCCTTTATTTTCTTCTAACTGATCATTTAAATGCCTGCTCTGTCATATATTATGGACTGTTTTTGGACTCTCCAATCTGTTCCTTCCACTGGTTCTCAACCTTCCTAATGCCGCGACCCTTTAATACAGTTCCTCATGTTGTGGTGACCCCCAATTTCATTGTTACAAATTGAACATCATTAAAGCATAGTGATTAATCACAAAAACAACATGTAATTATATATGTGTTTTCCGATGGTCTTAGGTGACTCCTGTGAAAGGGTAGCGACCCACAGGTTGAGAACCGCTGCTAGACCAAACTACACGGGTCATAATGAGCATAGCTTTATAGTCAGTCTTGATTATCTAATAGGCAAAATGGAACTCACTCTGAAAATATTTTTAGCTTTCAAAACAATATAAATATAGGAAGTAGGACTTACTTTGCTCGGGGTTGATGAACTAATCCCGGAATCTCTTTGTTAGTTTTAAGTCTTGCATTTGAACTGGCACTTTTTTCCTGAAACACACACATAAAAGACGAGATGACAATCAGCACTTCAGCAACAGCATGGATTTTCATCACAGAGACGCTAGAAGGTTGGGACCCTCCACAGCTGGCTACTTCACAAGGACCGAAGTCCTGGCAAAGAGGTCACGCGGTCCAGGTAGGACTACCAAACATTTTAGCAGGGAATGTGGTCATGAAGAAAGCCATTAGCTCTATAACAGCTATGACTCTGTTTAGAAAATGATGTGCAACTGGAATGTGATTTTTAGGCTGAGTTACTGAAAACAGTAAGAATCCAAGAAGAGCAGATTCTCAGGCCAGGAAGAGCAGAGGGGCAAAACCACAGCCGTTGTGGACTTGCCCAGGTAACCGACTTCAGCGCGTTCTCTTTGTAAAAGACAAAGGCATCGAGTTACTGCGGCATCAAGTCTGCACAAGGCTCTAGCAGGGACACTGACGAGAACAGGCCTAAAAATAACGGAGGAGCACTGGAATTGGATGAGTAAAGCTCAGTACTAGCCTGTATTCAAGAGGCACATTCTGGCTGTTGGCCTAATCTGATTTCTTATTCCCAGGAAACCAGCCAGATGGGAAAGGAGTTCTCTCAGATCTTAAAATACTGATATACCAGTCAGCACACTAGCTCAATAATACCACTCATCTTTACTTTCACAGACATTATTTTAAAAGATATATTCAAGATGCTTTATTCTTTGCTCACAAAACATATCCCTAAAATGAAAGGAAAGACTATTGTAAACCAATTTAAGAAGTGACTATATAGACTCCAGGAACCAGGGGTGTGGCAACAGTTCAAGACCTAGGCTAAGGGGAAGAATGAAACTCACATGGGTCAACCCACCTTTCTTACCACATGCAAAGCCGTGTGAGAAGGCAGTGAGACAGATGGGCCCTCAAATGAACTCTTCTGAGTTTGTATTTCTCCCAGGATCACAAAAGCCATGTACATTCCAATGACTTATATGTTCTGGTGGTGGTTTTGTTACTGACCACCAAACATGAGCTTATCTGTATAACACTGCTATCCCAAAACATAGGGTAATTTTGTGATTTTCTAAGAAAAAAGAATCCCTACAATTCCTTTGCAGTGTATCTTTCTTTTGTGTTAATCCTCACCCCAGGGTATTTTTCCCATTGATTTGTAAAGAGAGTGGAAGGGAGAGAGGTGGGGGAGACAGGGAGAGGGAGGGAGAGAGGGAGGAAGACGGGGGTGGAGGTGTGGGGGGGTGTTGATTAGCTGCTTTCCACAATGCCTGACTGGGGATTGAACTTGCAACCCAGATATATGCCCTTGACCAGGAATCGAACTGTGACCCTGCAGTGGGTGGGCTGACCCTCTAACCCAGTGATGGTGAACCTACGACACACGTGTCAGATGTGACACGCGAACTCATTTTTTCGGGTTGATTTTTCTTTGTTAAATGGCATTTAAATATATAAAATAAATATCAAAAACATAAGTCTTTGTTTTACTATGGTTGCAAATATCAAAAAATGTCTATGTGACACAGCACCAGAGTTAAGTTAGGGTTTTTCAAAATGCTGACACGCCGAGCTCAAAAGGTTCGCCATCACTGCTCTAACCACTGCGCAAACTTTGCAGTCTATTTTACCTTCCTTACCTCACACTAAACTTAAGAATGTTTTCATGAACATTTGAAATGTATGACATAGACATTGTTTCCTCTGCTGATGTCATCAGGGAGCAACAGATGAGCTGCCTAATTTCTTACAAGGCAGGTGGGAGAACGAGCAGAGAATTCTAAAGCACTAACCCCAGGAAGGCCGGGCCCATGTCCTCCCTGTACCCTCAGGGTCACACTGCCTGGCTCAGGGGCCTGGCACTGCAAATTCATCATTTACTAAGTGACACATTTTAGGAAATGTATAGAGCTGTGCAACTATCATCCCAACCCAGTTTTAGAAAAGCTCTATCAACTCAAAACGTCTCCCCAAATCCATCTGCAGTTATTTCCTGCTCTCAGCTGTAGCCCCAGGAAACCAGTCAGCTTTCTCTCCCTACAAACTTGCCTTTTCTAGATTCATATACATGGACTCCTATAATAGATAGCCTGGCATTTTCCACTTGGGTAATGTGTTTGAGGTTTATCCATATTGTAGCCTATTTCAGTATTTCACTTATTTTAATTGCCAAATAACATTCCAGGGTATGGCTGTACCACATTTTGTTTAGCCATTCATCTGCACTGTTTCTAGTTTGTGGTCATCACACATAATGCCGCTATGACCATTCATACACATGTCTGCAAGGGCATATGTTTTCATTTCTCTTGGGCAGATTCCATTCCCAGGAGTGAAACTGCTAGATTATACGGTAAATTTACAGTCAACTATTTCAGATGTGACCAAGGTGGCCGCACCATTTTACATTCCCACCAGTGATGCATAATGATTCCAGCTTTCCACATTCCCACCCACGCTTGGTAATGTCTTCCATTATTGCCAATTGAGTGGGTGTCTCATTGTGGGCTTTCTTTATTTGAAAGACTTTTTTTAAAATTGACTTTTTAGAAAGAGAGGAAGGGAGAGGGAGAGAGAGGAATGTCTATGTGAGAACATCGATTGGCTGTCTCCTGCACCAACCTTATGGGATCGAGCTCGAAAACCAGGCATATATCCTGACTGGGTATCAAATCAGCAAATTTTCAGTTTACGGAATAATATAACCAACTGAACCACACCAGCCAGGGCAAGGCTTTCTTTATTTTAAAAATAAAGTCTGGATTTGTTCTTACATGTCCTTGTATTCCTCAAAATACCTAGTATCTTGCAACATGGAACATTCATATGCCTACTGGTTAGCTGCATTTGCATCCATAAATCAGTTCTGTGTTTGCTTACAGATATCATTTAACTTCTACTCAGGGTGTTTATTGGGGAAGGGAAGGTTTAAAGAGATGTCTTGCCCAGCTAGCGTGGCTCAGTGGTTGAGCGTTGGTGTCTTAAAAAATGAAACAAGCAAACAAACACCACCAAGAAGGGCTGGAGGAGGCAGGAGGCTGATGGGAGCCTTGGATGAGCAGACCCAACAGAGAGGGCTGCGCCAGGAAGAGCATTAGCCTGGGAGGTGATGTGAGAGATGACTAAGATATTGTTTCCCTTGGCAAGAAACACCTGAATAGTATGTGGCACATAAACTAAGTACCTAAATAAACTGGGACCAAGTGAGACGAAGTGGAAGCCATTGAAAGGGCCCCCGGCAGGCAGTTTGTAGAGCAGTGTTGTTTTTTTTAAATGTCAAATCTTTAGTAACATTTATATATTTATGTAAGTATTACTAATATTTATTACTAGAGGCCTGATGCATGAAGTTTGTGCAAGGGGCTTGGCCCTTGCAGCCCCCGCTTTGAAGTTCCGGAAGGTCACTCGGCTGTCCAGTCTAATTAGCAGATTACACTTTTATTATTATACATATTTTTAAATTTTTCTTTTGCAATGACAGTTTGCATTGAACATTATTTTGTGTTAGTTTCAGGTGTGCAGCAGAGCGGTCCCAGGGAGCAGCGCTGTACGGGACCCGCTCATGCTGGTTTCGGAATCATCTGGATGCGCACAGAAACCCACATCCCCAGGCTCTACCCAAACTCGCCGAGCGTGTGTCTGGGACCCAGGCCCAGGAATCTGCATCTCAAACAAGAGGCCCAGGTGACCTGAATTCTATTTCAGAGAAAAGACACCTTCACACTCAGGGATACCCCCAGTTGGTTTTCCACATGACAGTTTCAAACAGTGCTGGGGTTCCACAGAGCTGCCTGGGGGTCCACAGAGAGGCCCAGCAGGGCAGGGACCCCTCGAACGGTTCCTACTTAGGGGCTCCATCCTTGAAAAAAACCCTCCCTTTCTCCGAAGTGTTTGCAAACTAATGTCAGGGAGTGACAGTTTTATTTAAACAGCAAATCAGCCGAAACCGGTTTGGCTCAGTGGACCAATTCTTGGTTAGGGCACACGTCCAGGTTGCAGGCTGTATCTCCAGTGTGGGATCTGAGAGGAGGCAGTGGATCAATGATTCTCTCTCATCGATGTTTCTCTCTCTCTCCCTCTCCCTTCCTCTCTGAAATCAATGAAAATATATTTTAAAAAGAACAGGGAGTCACCT
>NW_006297152.1:3717508-3735046 GCF_000327345.1 Myotis davidii
CTGAAATAGAGGGGAAAAGAAAAAAAAAAAAAAAAAAACAAGGAAAGAATAACTGCCTAAATAAAATAACCTCTCAAGTAATGTGACTGTAGTACCTATGTATCAACCACATATGGGGAAGCTATTCACACCTTTAGTGAATACTGATTTTTACAGTCTGAAGACATCACATATAAAATGTAATTAATAGCCGAAACCGGTTTGGCTCAGTGGATAGAGCGTCGGCCTGTGGACTGAGGGGTCTCAGGTTCGATTCCGTTCAAGGGCATGTACCTGGGTTGCGGGCGCATCTCCAGTGGGAGATGTGCAGGAGGCAGCTGGTCGATGTTTCTCATCGATGTTTCTGTCTCTCTCTCTCTCTCCCTTCCTCTCTGTAAAAAATCAATAAAATATATTTTTTTAAACAGCAAATCAAACAACTTCCTCCCCGGCTTGGAATAATTTTACTTCGTTATGAACAAAACGCTCTGTCCGTGTCCAGGGTAAGTTGCATTTCCCTTAGTTTCTCTGATGCTGGAGACAGTCACACCACCTGTAATGCCGCTGCCGCTCCCCACTGAGTCTGTGTGCTGTCCCGCTGAGTCTGCGAGCAGCTAGGCAGCCGCAGCCCTGTGAGGCTCCCTGAGTTGGTTCTGGGTTGCAGTGTGGGAGAAATCTCATTTTCTTTTTTCTGGGCCCAGAACTACAAAGAAAGCCCAGGGGACAGATGGATGCAGGGAGCTGGAGGCAGAGAAAAGAAGTGGGGGTGGGAATAATAGCTCCGGAGACTGCTAACGAGGGATCTACACAGGGGAGAGACGCCAAGCACTGAATATGAACTCGCAGAGCACTCCGCCCTCCACACCGACTGTGCTGCTGTGCACACGGGAACCGCTGCCTTTCAGAAAGTACATGAACACTAGAAGAGGTTATTTATGAACCAGAATTAGGAGATTTAGGGGGACACACACATATCTTTAAAACGTAGGCACACTTTCAGCTATACAATAAATGAGCACTCATTCCAGCATTTGGGGAGTAACCCGTAGTATGTACTCTGTTAGGAAACAATCTCATTTGATGTTTTCATATGTGATTTCTCCAGTGGTATTAACATGAGCTAGGACACTGCCTCTTAAAATATAAAGGAATTTTGTCTGTGTCTTTTGAGTGATGACGATCCGCTGAGTCATATTCACTCTGTGAGAATTTCTGAACGTTAACAAGTGACAAGGCCCAAGCTGTGAGATGCAATTGCTGACTCGGGCTCACCAGGATCATAATTATGCAAAGTCAACACTTCCGTTATCATTACCCACCCAAACAGATGATTAGAATTAGTAGTCTTTTGTAAGAATTATTCAGTAGTGATGAAGTTGGCTGGAAAAGTCTCTGCTTTAAGGAAATTCTTTTTCTAAAAATTAAAATACAAATAAAACACAGCCACGTACCTCATTTTGTATCAAGCAAATGTCAAGTGGGGCAAGTCATTTTTAAAGCACCCAATATTTTTCACATAGTTGCTTCTCAAGGTAGATTGGAAATGTTTAAAATAATCTTTAAAAAGTAAATAGTGCTTTAAGAAATTGCTCAGGAATGATTTCATTATATACCAACCAAATCAGAACAAAGGCTTTAAGATACCATGCCACCGATTACAAAGAGGAGGCCACACTGTTGTTATAAATTACACTGAGGATTCTGAGTTGAGGATATTTTCAACAAGATGATGCATCTCCAAGATTTTCAAAGGAGTAACATATACACACCCAGAGAATTAACTGATCTGGAAGAGCCATCGTCAATTCTTGCCCAACGTGTATCAGTTAGGATAGGGCAGGTTATGTTGCAATAACAAACAACCCCTAATAACAGTAGTTCTGTACTATACAAGTTTATCTCTTGCACATGCTACATGTCCATGGTGGCAGGAGGCTCTGCTCATCCCACTCACAGTGGAACACCATGGCAGAGGAACCTCCTGGCCCATTCTTCACGAATACACTGTTCAATGGTCCTTAAGTGCCTGACTGTGCTAAGAAATCAGAGGTATAATCCTCATCCCCTAAGAAACCAACAGGAAAGTGAGCAGATGTTTCAAAGTGAGAGAAGGACCTGTGGGGAAGTGCTGGGGATGACACCTCGCTCAGAGGAGGAGGTCACGGATTTCTCCTGCTGAGGGAACCGGGCAAGGCTGGGTCCAGGGGAGGAATGCATAGCACTCACTGAGAACCGTAACGAACCTGGTCCAGCCAGAGAGAGCCTGGGGTGCCGGGAGGGCATATGAGAGATGTGGGGGTGAGGTGGGCTGGGGCGGGACCAGGGAGGGCTGGGCCTGGGCATCTGGATTTTCCCAAAAGGCCAGAATTATGTTTCAGAGGCGGAAGCAGAGAAGCAGTCAGGAAGCTTGTCTGTAAATCAGAAGAGGATCGATGAAAAGCTGAATGTAGGCAAGCAGAACCCGAGTCTGGACTCCGGAGTCAGACCGCCTCTCTGCTTCCTACTGTGGGACCCTGAGCAGGTGCCACAGCCTCTGTGCGTCAGCTCCCTCACTAGTGAAATGGCCATGAAAGTAGTACCTCCTCCCCTGGGGAGCCTGCTGTACAGGAAGGCATCACAAATGACAGCCTGTAGTAATAAGACGGCTGCTCCGGGAATAGAGACGAGAATTGAGTTGTTGGGAGAACTGCTGAGTGCCCACTCCATGCTAGGCGCTTTGCTAGGCTCTGAGAAAAGCAACAAGAAAAAGACAAACAAGAAAAAACATTGCCAATGCTAAATTATAATTTGAGAATTGAGAAGGCTGGAGGTCAACTGAATGTGTAGGGGAGATGGAAGAGGAAAAGGTATAGTGGAGAATGGCAGCCAGGTTTCTGGCTTAGCTGACACCTGTTACCCCACAGCTGTAAGGCATAATGGGTGGGTTGACCTTCCAAGTGCAGGTGTTTTTCTGGGCAGGCAAAGCCAAGGTGACATGGCTATCATGGCAGAAACAGGGCTGGTCAGGAGTGCATTCTTCTTACAGGGGATGAAACGTAAGCTTCTGGGCAGAGAAGCGGTGCAGATGGAGAGAACATCTGTCCGAAGGTCAAGAGTTGGTGGGCTGGCCTCACAGTTGTGACTCTGAGCTCAGGGCCAACTGGATCTAGGGGACCAGGCAATGGCTCCTCTTTCTTCCCGCTTGTCACCTTGCTTTCATTTTTTTCATGGCCTTGTGGCAACCCCAGATGCAATCCTCCCAACTCTGTGACCCAACAGGCCTTGTGAGCCCAGTTACACAAACGCCCTGCCCTTTGTCGGGTGTGACCACTGGGGGTTGGGGGGTATCTCTCAGCAGGAGTGAGGGGGTTGCTGGGAGAAATGAAGCAATAGTGACCACAACACCTTTTATTCTTCTGCCTGTGAACTCTCACCTTGAAGTTTTTTTTCCCTATTACTATACATATTTTAAAATATACAAACTCTCTACTGCATGTATTAGGATTTTTAAAAAGTGTATTTTTAATTTATTTTTTAATATTTTTATTGATTTCAGAGAGGAAGGGAGAGGGGGAGAGCGATAGAAACATCAATAATGAGAGAGAATCACTGATCAGCTGCCTCCTGCATGCCACACACTGGGGATGGAGCCCACAACTCGGACATGTGCCCTGACCTGCAACAATTGAATGGTGACCTTCTAGTTCATGGGTCAACACTCAAACACTGAGCCATACAGGCCAGGCAGAGTGTACTTATTTATTTTTAACTTTTTTATGTCTTCACATATATGAGTTTTGAGTTTTTGACTGGTGGAAAATAACGAATTTTCTTTCTTTTTTTCTTTTATTATTTCTTCCATCCCTTCTGTGATGAGTCCTGGTTAACCCTACATTTAGCTCGCTGCCCATACACTCTCTTCTATTTCCCATCAGAGGTTGGAGCAAACAGAGGACACAAATGTTTTACTAGCACTCCGGGCTTGCTAGCCAACACCAGCATCAATTCATTCCTGGTATGATTATTTTACAATGTGGATGGATGGAGCCAGTCACTAGAATCCTATCCGCAGTCTTGACAGGCAGTAATCCAACCTGGCCTGGTTCCATTATTGACGTACTTTTAGCCCGAGGCTAGGAAAAGACTGCTTGGTTATAGCTAGCATTTGGGTTGCAAAAGCTCTTTAACATTGAAATAGGGTACTTAGGCAATGAAGAGTAAGCACCATTCTTTTTCTTCCTTTTTTTTTTTTTTTTTAGTCTCCTTTTGGAGAAATGGGTGCTGCTAGAAATATCTTCATTCTAAACTTTGCAAACAGAATTGATCCTGAAATGCTAAAAGGGGTGTGTTTAACCACCAATGCCTCTATTTGCCTATCTTCTCGAGCTTTTAGAAGCTTTCTTCTCAAGCTTTTAGAAGCTTTCCAGAAAAGCGCCCATGCTTTCCCACGCTCCTTTCTCCACATGTCCCCCTCCAATTTGTGTTCCACGCCCATAAGACACGTGAGCCAAGCACTTACTGTTGCTGTGGGAGCGTGGTGGGGGTGGGGCCCCCTTGGGCAGCCTGACCCCAAGCTGGGGAGAAAAGTCAAGAACAGATGACCTGTCATTTCTAATCTCTCTGAGGAGGCTCAAATTCAGGGTTTAGGAAGGATACATACAGCAAGCCTTCGGTCTACCATTACGCAAAGTGGGTTCTGAGTGTTTGATCTCCTGGTCTCCGTTCTTCTCTCTCTACACCCTACCAGGCAAGTAAGTCTGAAGAGACAGTTTGCTTGTTGCCTCATTCTTTGCCTCTCAACTTAGGTGAACATCTTTTCCTGAGTAAAAGGCCAAAAAGTGTGGAACTGGCAAAGAAGAAAAGTATGTTAAAGTGCACGCTTAAGAGCTTTAATGGACGCTCCCAGTTCTTCCAAAGATCCTTGGAGATGCGTCTTGGGAGCTTAAAGGTATGTTCCTTTGGGGATATAATCAGGCAACTACATATAACATACAGTCTGTTCATTCAGCTCCACACATTTAAAACACTTAGTGTGTGAAAAATCATATTAAGTTAGAAACATTGCTCTCCACACTCACATTTTATGACACAATTTAAACTTCTCAGGGGCACCTGACATCTGTGTTTTCACACGCAGGGTCGTCCACTATTTGGGTCTTCTAACATCGTCGCCCCTAATTCGTTTGACATAAAATGCAGTTTGCGTTGTTGTGTGCTTGCTGTCTTGGAAACTGGATTCTAAGCCACACATGCCCATTTAGTAGTGGTGAGCTCCCCACTGCTCACCATTTACTGTATTATTGTGTCAGAGTAACTGTGCAAAGGCTAAGATGATTCACAGAAAGAATAACTAAGTTAGAACTTCTTTTTCATTTAGAAACAAAACTGATTCTTTCAGAAGAACTTAAAATGACCGCTGATGGAAGTCAGTGTTTTAGGTTAATAAGTTTTTCCCCCAAACTCTGTCTTCAAAATATCAAGTGTGTCCTATACCACGTGACTCAAATACAAGGTTGCATCCACTTTTCTGAAGGATAATTTAAAAAACAAACACAAACCCTGCCCCTATTCTGGCATCTACCATCATGTAGCAGATCATTTACAGGGTATCTTTTACCAAAATCCAAGGTTTCCTGATGAGGCTTAAGAAAACCAATGGAGTCATTTTTCAGCTGGGATACTGAAGTGAAATTTCACAAATGTGAATGTTACATCTGATGTGCAAGGGTCATTTGGAAACGCTTAGGGCAAAAGTAACAAAAACCCAAAACAAAACAAAAACAACATGTATGTATGCTGGCACATTTGCCTACATGCGTGTTCTCTCTCTCCCCCTCCCCCACGCTGTCTATCACAGTTCTTGCTATAGAAGAGACACTCCTAGAGCACAGATATAATCATATTTAATTTGTTTCTCACGTGAGGCAATATGTATGTATTTCACTGATGCTCCTGTGATAATCTGACAATAAACAGAGCTTTTGATTCCTTGTCAGTGATGGTCTCTTCTAATTACAAAACCTTGACAACAATAAAAATAACAGCTGTTGCGCTGGCCAGGTGGCTCAGTTGGTTGGAGTGTTGTCCCTAACACCAGAAAGGTTTCAGGTTCAATTCCAGGTCAAGGCATGTACCCAGGTTGTGGGTTTGACCTCCTATCTGGGAGCATACGGAAGGCAACTGATTGATATTTTCTCACATCAATGTTTCTCTCTCCCCCCTTCTCCCTCTCTTCCATCTTACAATGAAACCTCTTATTTTTAGCCCACTCTCACCTCCATTTCCAGAGACGTGTGGTGCCAGCAATTCCTGAGCCTTTTGTTCATTCCGCAGTGCAGCTGGCTTTCTTGGGTTTGTTAAGTTTGTTCCCACCCCTCTCTACCTGCTTCCCGCCTTGCAGAATGTTGATGTGTTATATTCTGTTCTCTTGGTCTTAGAGGATTATTATTATTCCGAAGAGTCCTTTACCTGTTGTTTTCCTAGCATTTCAGAAGGAAATAAAGGGGTCTACATTCTACTTGTCCTATTAATTGAACCTACACGTTGTGTACATTGTTTAATTTTACACTTGTATGCAGTCGTTATTATGATCCTCATTTAGAGCTGAGGAAATGAGTTTCAGCAACTTGCCCAAGGTCTCCCGGAGGGTTTGACCTCATGCCTTTCTGACATCAGAGTCCAAGCTGTAGGTCACAACCACCTGCAAGCATCCATGGTAAAATAACGGTAACAACTGTTGATTGTCACTGAGCATTCACCATGTGGTTTGTGCAATAGCTCTGTGAGCTATTAACCCATTTTATAGGTGAGGAAATTAAGTCACAGAATTGTTAAGGAGCTTTCCCAAGATCACAGAGCCCAGAGGGTCTGGCTCCAGAGGCTGTGCTCTTAACATGCCCCAAGGACACAGTTCAATATACTACGTCTACCTTGTGGATTTCCACAATCTACTTTAGGAACCTACCCAGCTCTGCTCTTTTCTCTTTCCTACATGACTTACTCCAAAAGAAAACAAAAATCTCCTTACACCAGCCAACCAAAGCAGAGACAGAATAGAAGACAGCCAGAGTTAAAGTAAAATCATTTTGAAAATATTTGCACAAGAAATTATTCTACTATATTACGTAGCCTCTGTTTACAGTGACTTTCGGACATTTGATTCAGGAATAATGTGAAGAATGTGCCAATATAACCAGACACATAAAAAACATCACTTTTGCTCTAACCGGTTTGGCTCAGTGGATATACAGCATCGGCCTGTGGACTAAAAGGTCCCAGGTTCGATTCCGGTCAAGGGCATGTACCTTAGTTGTGGGCACATCCCCAGTAGGGGGTGTGCAGGAGGCAACTGATCGATGTTTCTCTCTCACTGATGTTTCTAACTCTCTATCCCTTTCCCTTCTTCTCTGTAAAAAAAAAAAATCAATAAAATATATTTTTAAAAAATCACTTTTTAGAGAAGAAATAACAACTAGAATTTGCTTCCTAGTGATAGCCTAAAACTATGCATGCTAGGGGGCGCTATTGAACAATTTTAGGGGTTGTGTTCATTGGTGTTCTTGGGATTTGCATGCAGTTGAGCTTTGGGGTAAGGAGAGCTTATAATTTTTAATTGAAACCTGTTTAACCTCAGCCTGGTAACTGTTAGTCAACAGAATACTTTATTGCAGGAGAAATTTTAAAATAAGTTACATTCATTATATGTACAGTTCCTTCTTATTCATGCAGAGGCATTAATCACACATTATTTTCTCTTCCACCTGCAAATCTGAGAACTCAATTAAAAGATAATGAATTGGAGGTGTTAAACGCAAGAGGGTGTCACTGTTTCTAGAGCATTATTGATGGTGAAAAGACTGTGTCTCGGGCAGCTAATAGAATCTGTGAGCTAAAGGAAGCACAGAACCAAATTAGTGGAACCAAATCATTAGCAATCAGGAAATCTTAGTTCTAACTCCGTTGCTCCACAATTAAGCTAAATTACCTAAGTACATGTTAATAAATCATGATGCCGTACATACATAGGATTAGGAAGGTTAGAAAAGTACACAGTGCTTATGCTGAATGTGGCCACACACGCTCAGTCCAAAGTAGAAAACGGAATGTAGTTAACATATAAAAGGCCAAAGGACATGCAGACCCACATCCAAAGGCGATGCAAGTAGGAATTAATATACATCCTTCTATAAATGTAGGTAAGTATATATCTTTCTCTGAATTTTCAATAGTGGCCTAAAAAATTTTTTGTTCTGCAAACTGATGGTTGCCAGATGGCAGGGGTTGGGGGACTGGGTGAAAGAGGTTAAAGGGAATAAGAAGTACAAATTGGTAGTTACAGAATAGAAATGGGGATGTAACGTACAGCATAGGGAATATAGTCAATAATATTGTAATAACTATGTACGTGCCAGGTGGGTACTAGACTTATCTGGGGGATCACTTGGAAAGGTGTGAAAATGTCTAACCACTAAGCTGTACACCTGAAACTAATATAATATTAAAATTCAACTGTCACCCTAGTTGGTTTGGCTCAGTGGATAGAGTGTTGGCCAGTGGACTGAAGGGTTCCCGGTTTGATTCTGGTCAAGGGCACTGGCCTGGGTTGCACACTCAGTCCCCATTGGGGGGCGTGCAGGAGGCAGCCAATCAATGATCCTCTCTCATCACTGATGTTTCTCTCTCTCTCGCTCTCTCCCTCTCCCTTCCTCTCTGAAATCAATAAAAAAATATATTAAAAAAGTCAACCGTTAATGAAAAATAAAAAAAAAATTTTTAAGTATTTGTTCCAGAATTGTGCCCACTACACAAAATAATTTTAGGAGAAGCTGTTTAAAATTTTTTTGAATGAACATTATCTATTAAGTCCAGCACTGAACACATTTGCAGAACTTTACCACTTGCTTCTTAAAAGGAAACGAAGTAGAACTGTCTATGCTGAAAGGCGCTGTGCGGAAAATAACAATTGACCGAGATATGACTGTGTGTCCCCTCACAGCTCATTCATCGCTTCTCCCCATGGAGTGAAGGACTTGAAGTTGAAGGCCATGCGTTAGGCACAGCTCTGATATGTTATGCAGCTCCTACAGCAGTTTAGGCAAAACGAACTCAGAACTTTGTTGACTGAGAAGTTGTACAGACAGAAATGTGAGCTAATAAATGAGCCCCTGGAGTTCAGCCAAGTTCATGGGTGTACTCCTATGTAGTTCAGGGCGGGCTGTGACTCTCCTAACTGTGTCTTGATAGTGGAGGTGAACAGCCCAACACCATTTCGCTAAAAGAACCACTGACCTTCTTGAAAATTACTAAGTCAAACATAATCTTTTCCTCCCCGCTCTCAAGTCCAAGATCCTGATTGCTTACGATTAGGAGGCCTGACAGCTTTTGGAGTAGAATGGAGGTGAAGTGGATTTTCCTGCTACGCATGAAACCACAGGACTCATTCCATGTGTTCGTTTTTAAAAACCACTTAGTTTGTGCTTGGAAATAGCTTTCAGCCGCATACACAACACATAGGTCCTTTCTCAGCTGGCAACTTGGAAACTACTATTCTGGGACACAGACTAAAAAAAGAAAACCCTGAAAGTCTTTTGGTGGGTGTATATGAGATGATTTTTTGAAAGAAAGAAAAAAAAACCCTAGGGGAAAAAAACCTAACGTGTTATATTTAAAGAATTCCTAAGTATATACACATTCATTCAGTAGGCAGTGTCAGACTTTTAGAGCCAAAAGTTACATTTCAGGGACCAAGTGCAAGGATTAGGAGAGGAAACAGTTTGAGGGTGGTATTGGGGCAAGTGAACTCATTATGTCCTTTAATTCACATCTATGGGTCCTAAAATGCCAGCTTTGGGCTTCATCTTGTCACTAAATGTATGTTGTCACCCAGGTAACATATACCTAATTATATCAGGTCAGGGGCCTGTAGCCCTGCTCAAGGCGGTTTGGGGAGGTTTAGCAGGTATCCTCTCCACCCCCACTCCTGAAGCCCAGGCTCAGATATGGATATCGGGGGGCAGACACGCTCCTGCATCTTTGAGGAGGCAGAGGGTTGAGTGATGGAACCAGTTCTGAAATGCACGAAAATGCCTCTGACTTAGGCACTGAGCCACTCAGCTTGGGCGAGGCAACCCCTGCCATGCCAATTTATCCTGAATAAATAGAGTCAATGACCTGGTCACGGTGATCTCCACCCACACTGGGTTATTCCACAAAGGCTGGGAATGATATCTACTTAGCAACAAATTTCTCATTGAGAACACAGGTAGCATTGCACACAAGAGTGCTTAGGCAATGCTTAACGGAATGAGGAACATAAACAGTTTTCAAAGGCCCTTATGCACATCAGAGAGCATCGTTTACATATAGGCAACCGACAGACTAATTAAAAAGAATTCCTGTCTGTTCATTAAAACGGGCCCAAATGTAAGAGCCGCCATTCGTCACCATCTCATTAATCTATAATCAAAGAATTGTTCAGGGTGAAGGGAAGAATTAATTTCATAGGAGCACCTTGGCCAGGGACTGGCTCCTTCGAGAGGTGGTGAGCGAGGGAGCCTGCCTGTCACACGGGAGGGTTCAGGGAGCCTGCTTCTGGGCTCTCATGGCTTGCTGGCCTGGAATCGATGGCAGGGAGAGA
Organism: Myotis davidii; assembly: GCF_000327345.1. Taxonomy (NCBI): domain Eukaryota; kingdom Metazoa; phylum Chordata; class Mammalia; order Chiroptera; family Vespertilionidae; genus Myotis; species Myotis davidii. The sequence goes on from NW_006297152.1 coordinate 3,728,103, forward strand.
CTGGTTACCCCACCGAGGTAGCCAATGACTCTTTCAGCTAATTACAGATTTCCCGGGAAGGGGGGATACTCTAATACCTGAAAGGAAAGAAGTCTCAATTTCCTTAAAAATATTCTGATTTGCCTATTCTTTCGGCTCATAGGAACCAGTCGAGATGTGCTGTCAGTCCAAGGAAGCGCTACTAGGAATTCTGACTTTATACACATCTGAGAACCTTACACATTCCCGCAGGTTAACGTAAAAGGCTCTTGCAAAAATATTGTGTGTCTTTCTTTGGTGCTTGGAAGTTCCAAGCCTGAATTGCCCTTCAGTGTCTTCCCTTTCTCTCCTCTGAGTGAAATAATCCGTTCTCTATGAAGCACTAAGGTGACAGGCACGGTGCTGTATCGTCTCTTAAGGCAGAAATCTCTTTCTTTTTGGCCTCTTCTATCGAGCAGAAAAATGTGACTCATCGTGATTGCTGAATGCAGGTCAGCTCTGTATCGGGCATCTCACATGAATTCTTGCTCCCCCTTCAAGTCACTTGGCATCTTGCTGCCTGCCTGCCACAGCAAGTACCTACCGGGGACTCCTTCTCCACACACCACAGATAAGGAAATTCAAGTTCAGAAAAGATTAGGGGACTTAATTTTCATGGTCACCTGGGTAGGCGCTGGCAGAGTCTGAGTCTAACAGTCAGCCTGACTCACCTCTTCCACCTTCAGGGCAGCACGACTGACGAGCGGTGACTGGCGCTTAGCTCTTGCCAAACAATGTCCAAAGGTTTTACGTGTATTAACTGAGTGAACCTCGCAGCATTCTATGAGGAAGTGCTACTATGATTCTTACAGTCACCATTTCAGATGAAGGAACAGCGAGCTTATGGACCCAACCCCAGCTTACACAAAGTTTCTCATCGGATTCCGGATGCCCAACACCCAGAGGGGCACCTGGTGACCTGGGGCAGCCTGGTGACCCCACCCGGAGTGGCTGCTGGCCGCCAAAGGGCCCTGTGTCCAGGATGCTGAGAAGGGTCCTTTTACTGGGTAGATGGTTGCACGAGACCTCTGACCTTCTTCCAGCGAGCTGCTTGTGTTTGAAACCTAATGGATTACGTATATTTTGATTTCCGAATTCCTGGCACGGAGAATGGGTAATTTAAGAAAAAATCCCAGCAGTTACCCTGGTAAATAAAAGAATGCACACTTTGTCACTTTGCCAAGATCAAATGTCCTGAGAGCCCCAGGGAAATCAGCAGTCCTCACACACACAGGTCTGGGCCACAGAAATCGTAAGGGCAAGTTACTGATGGACAGTAGAGATTGTCCATGCTGGGACACATGCTGAAGGGGAAAACGGAGAGCTAAGGTAAGAACAGTAAGTTGAGCTTCTACTTCCAGGGCTGCTAATGAGTCAGCGAGAAGAGGGAAGCGGAGACAGCACACGGGCTGGCAAGACCCAGCCCTTTGAGAGCTGGCCATGGCCAATGCAGGTAGCGGTCCGTTGCTCTTATCATTTCAAATACCAGGAAGGTAAAGCAGGACATATGATAGATTTTTGTTGTTGTTGTTAATCCTCACCCAAGGATATTCTTTCCCATTGATTTTTAGAGAGACTGGAAGGGAGGGAAGGAGGGGGAGAAAGAGAGAGAAACATTGCTATGAGAGTGAGACACATCAATTGGTTGCCTCCTGCATGTGCTCCAGCCAGGACAGGAAATTTGCAACCTGGGTACGTGCCCTTGACTGAGAATCGAACCAACTGCCCTTTGGTGCACAGGCTGATGCTCTAACCACTGAGCACACTGGCCAGGGCCATATGCTAGATTTTATATAAAGACCTGTGCCTGAATTCATATTAAAAAAAAGGGCTAATCCCAATGTCCTTTTAGGACAACTGCATGCAGGTACAGTCCCACCAAAATGCCCCACTTGACAAAATCTGACTAGCTATGCCCCAATCCCAGTGGGTCATCTAGAACTCAAGGCTCCATCAGCCACATTCTGTGGTAGTACTACAAGTGAAATTACCTTAAAAAAGAACCAAACGAACATATAATCAAAGAGCACTAAAATCAATGGAAAATAAAACTTGAAGAGAAAGATGTTTTAAATTGGGCCTCTCATCTGCTCCCCCTGCCCTCTGCCCTCCTACCTTCCTCCCTCCCCCCCGATTAACTTAAGAACTTATATGTATATATGCATAACCCATGGATACAAACAATAGTGCAGTGAAGGCCTGGGTAGGGGACAGGAATGGGGTGGAAGAGGTCAATGGTGGGAGGGGGGAAAGGGGACATCTGTAATACTTTCAACAATAAAGATAAATTTTAAAAATAAAATAAATTGGACCTTTAAGGCTAACACAACACTATAAGAACAAGAATGGATCAATCCATGACCCCCACACTGATATTCATGCGAGTCCGGAGACTAACGCATATCGTCGTGAATTCCAATTGGACAGGCAATCCTGGGAGTCAGGGCAGCTCCCATGCCTGCAAATACAGCCACTAACGTTCACAAGTGGACGTCATGTTTGCCAACGAGGAGAAACTCTTTACTGTTCAAAGCAAGATAAAAACTGACAGGAAAGAGACCCCGCAACTAGCATTCCGGGAACAGAGTGGGAGGGGAAATGACATAAAGGTTAGTAAGCCTTGTGATGCCCAGGGCCACTTTTATCCCAGGGTGACTCAGTTGGACAAAAAATAGAAGTGATTGTCTGAGCCAAGACAATCTCCCATTCATCGGTCCCTTCCTAAAATTATAGCCATCATCCTGAACAGTAAGATCAGCTTTTTTAAAAAAATCCTCACCCAAGGATATGTTTTGTTTTTTAAATTAATTTTAAAAAGAGAGGAAGGGAGAGAGAAACATCAATGTGAGAGTAAATCATTGATCGGCTGCCTCCTGTACACGCCCGAACCGGGGATGGAACCCCCACCTAGGTATGTGCCCTGACTGGGAATTGAACCCGCAACCTCTTGGTGTACAGGATGACGCTGCCCTTAACTGGGGATCGAACCTATGTCCCTTCGGTGCACAGGCCGATGCTCTAAGCACTTAGCACCACCGGCTAGATTTTATATAAGACCTGTGCCCGAATTCCTATAAAAAAGGTGGAGTATGGTTCTTGCTGCGGCCTGGTCCTCCTGTCACGGTGCCGATATCACCTTTGTCAGGCTGGTTCTGTTTCCCGTTCTTCACTCTTGCTCAACACACAGGATTGTTGCAAAATAAAACTTAACAGCTTTTTTTTTTTTCTTTCTGGTTAAAAGCATTATGCGAGTGCGCAAACCTGAAACAAGAATGAGCCGTGGTCACAACTGGTAGTGACGGCGGCAGGTTCCTTCCTTCCTGTTTTGGTTTTAAGTAAAGAGGGGCTGTCCTGATGCTTTCTTTGGGTTGGCCTAGCCCCTGGCAGGCCCAGACCCATGAGAGGCCGCAGCCTTCTTCAAACAAAGCCTCCTTTCACCAGCAGCGGCTCTGTGTCTCCGCTCTGGACACGGGAACAGGTTTTTGGACGTTTTGCTGACATGCTAAGCCGTGTATGTCAACAGGCACGGCAGGTTCCTATTCTCAGGTTGGGAGACTCGAGTCCTGCCACGGCCGCAGGCAACTCTCACAGGCCTCGGTTTATGTGTCCAAGAAGCCAGATCAAACCCAGTGAGCACTTAGACAGTGGTGAACACTGTGAATGCCTGTGTGTGTGTGTGTGTGTACATGTGTGTCCGTCTGTGTGTGGTTGGGTGTGCGTATGTCTGTGTCTATGGGTGTGTTTGGGGGGGTGAGGGAGAGGAGTGAGCCATTGCTAATCAGGATAACATTTCTTACGTATCTTTCTAGAATACAGTCCAAAACAAAGCAGAAAGGAAGCAGCAAAGCTTTATCTCCCTGCAGCAGCCGTCACAGGCTGGGGCTGAAGTGAGTTCACCTCAGGGTCCATTGTGTCCAGATGGCCCCGCGGGCTGCTGCACAGTGACCATTTGTCCCAGGCACAGCGCTGCCTCCAGGGAAACTGTTTCCTGCCGGAGGCTTGTTGAAAGCCCCAGTGTCGGAGGGGAGCTGCAGGCACTTTTCCTCACTTGGAACGTCTGGTTTGGTCAAGCCTCCCACCCCACCCACACTCTCCCTCGGATCACACCCTCTGGCCTGGGAGTGAAACCAAGGGAGCTTTTCCCAAAAGCCTGAGAAATTTGGGAGCACTGGTAGCTGTGGTCCTGTCTGTGCATGTGAGTGTGCATATGTGTGCAGGCATGAGTGTGTATGTGCAGGCATGTGTAGTCAGTGTGTGCGTGTGTGCATGTGAGTGTGCACACATTCCCACATGTGCAGAGAAGGCTGGTAATGCAGTTCCCAGAATGGTGGGCTTGGTGAGGATTCTTCTAGAAGGAAAGCAGCAGCATCCTGCTGTGGACACTGGTGCCCTTGGTTTGGGTTCTGAGGGGCTGCATTGGTGCCAGCACCAGAAGCAGCTCAGAGGGACCTCTGCTGGCACTGATGGCTTCTTGGGTCTGGGAGTCCAGCAGAAGATTCCACAGGAAGCCAGGGAGAGTGGCTGAGGGGCCGGGGGGCCGGCGGTGCCACCTGGTAGTGTTGGAACTCTGTTCAAAGGCACCTATCAGATATCTCCTGGAAACCCCAGGAACTTCAAAAAGGAGGGGGGAGGGGGCGGGTCTGCTCCAATATATCAGAGAGAGGCAGAGATTCACTCCTTCATCCGTTCGTTCGTTCGTTCGTTCGTTCATTCATTCAGTCATTCCACAGAAATGGAACTGTGGACTAGCTATGTGGCAGGCACTGTTCTAGGGGCTGAGCAGGGTGGAAAAAGACAAAAGCTCATGTCCTAACAGAGCTTTCATTCTAGTGAAGGCCACAGGCAATAAAAATGAGCAAACATATAAGTAATATCAAATCAAATCAGATCAAATCCTGAGAAATAGTTAAGAAGAGAATACAGCAGGCTGATAGAGAAGGGAGTTGGTGAAGAAGACTATCGTTTAGCTGGGAAGTTCAAGGTCTCTGGAATTAGAGAAATGTCTATATCACTGTTAAAAACACACAGACACACTACACTTTTGAACTTTATCGTAAACTATAAAAAGTTTGAATTTTTGTTTCCACTTTCAAGAATCTTCCAGCCATTGAATTAAAAGAATCTTATTACAGACCCATTTAAGATACAAAGAACTTTTAAGGAACTGTTCATAATTCTTACTGTATTTAAATGTTATTTTATAAATTATGAATCAAAGGAAGTGGGCCATAAATTAAAGTTTACAAATCTTTGCTATATACAGACTTCTTTGTATTGATGTTTGCATTATTAATTGAATGGATAGATAGATAGATGAATGAATGAATGAATGAATGAGGCCCTATATAACCCCGTTAACAGATGGGTTCAAAGCCATCTCTTTTAAACTTGACTTTGAAGCCTCTACTTAATGTAAAATGGGAGTAAAAACCATAACCATACGATTGTGAAGATAAAATAGCGCATTTAAAAGTGTGGAGCACAGATCTGAGCAAACAGTAAGCAGACACTGACATTTTTTTGATTTAAGGATAAATAGTAGGATGTGATTTATGTGAATTCTAATCTAGTTTTTAAAAATAAAAATTAAAGACAGCCTGTGAAATAACTTCTGAACCTAGGATTATTAATAGAAATCCGGCAGTCATTCTCAAGAAAAAATGGAATTAGTTTGTTTCCCTGGGACTTATTAACAGTTTTAACTTATTAAAACTATTTTTCCCCCTAACCTAAAACAACAGAATGTATCTTTCCTCACCCTGGTTCTGTGAAAAGCCACCCCAGATCACATTAACGGTCAAGAAGATACACTCCGCAGGCCTCAGGGCCCTCGGCACATGTGCAGAGATCTGGGATTCAAATGTACAATGAGCATCTATTATGCGTCCTGGGCAAGGGCCAGGACCTTTAGAGATGCATATCTCTAATTTATTCATTTTTAACCAATAGGCCAGGAATATATGGCAATGACCTGTTTCCTGAGCAGCTGTGTTCTTTCTGAGGGTCATATGATAAAAATGTTTAATTTACTTCAATATCAATACCAAATATGCTGTTGTTGTTGTTTTTCAGATAAGTTAATATCTTCGTAGTATAAAATAAACCAACTTGTGAAAACTACTGAGAGCCTTTTCTAATTGGGAATCTATAATAATAAAAGCATAATATGCAAATCAACCAAACGACCGAACAGCAGAACGACTGTCTGGACGACCTTCTGGATGACCACACTATGACACCCACTGGTGCCAGGCCAGCGAAGTGGGTGCGATACAATTGGTTGGGGGCGCCTGCCACTGCCCCCCGATTGCTCTGCAGAGGGAGGCCCAGGCCATCGGCCAGCAGGGCGATCAATCAGGAGGCTCTGGGATCTCCCCAAAAAGGGAGGTCCAGGCTACCCTCTGTGGGGCGATCGATGTGGGGGGAGGAAGGATATGGAGCCCTCCATGGAACCAGGAACTGTGGTGTGGGATGCGGGCAGCCCCAGGCCAAGGTGCTGCGGGTGGGGGGCAGGGAGGGGCAGTGGCGCGAGAGGCAGCCAGAGCTACAAGGGCCCCAGCAGCCGGGGCTGCGAAGGTCTACCCTTGCATGAATTTCATGCATTGGCCTCTAGTATTTCTTATATTCATTTTACATCCCTTGGTTCCTCTCTTTTCTTTCTCTCTGCTGTTTATCTACACAATTGGAATGTTGTAATTAAACATTCTTTGAACAAATGATTTTAATGGCTTATGCTGTTTCAGGATAATACTGGGGACTTAGGTTATTTCCAGATTTCCACCATAACAGGTAATGCTGCAATAACTACTTTTATACACATCTTTGACTACATTCTTCTTAGAGTAAGAATTATTTGACCGATTTGAACACGTGCACCTCACGGCTTAAAATATTTCCATCCGGAAAGGCTGTAACAATTTACACCC
>NW_006297152.1:3735075-3738757 GCF_000327345.1 Myotis davidii
AGCAGGAAGATGAGTGTCTGACCCACTCTACCCTGGCCGGAATTGACGGCATGACTTTAAAAACACAAAAAAGGGTCACAAAAATGTTGTCAATTTCCTAGACAAAAACAATTGTCTTAGTGTCTTCATAAATCTTTTTTCTTTTTGCTATTAATAAGGTTAGTCTTCTCTATCCTCTATGTATATTTTCTTTTCTTTTATTTTTTTATAAACTATTTCATATCCTTGGCCCATTTAAAAAACTAGATTGTTAGGAATATCCCTATTGTCTGACAAAAACATTTTCTGTGTTAAAGAAGTTAAATCTTTTTCTGTAATATTTGTTAATTTCTGTAAATATTTGTTGCAAATATTTTTTTACGGGGTGGTATTTACCTTTAAATGTTTACTGTACTTTTGGATCTAAGGAGGAGTTTCTGATTTGCATACATTAGGCATGAGTCATTTCTGCCCTGTCCAGAGTCCCTTTCTGTTCAATTCACATCGTTTTCTTAGAGAGTTGCTCCTGCCCAGAGTAGGCAATGGGTCTTGTCTCCTGCCAACCAAGGCTGATGGGCCCAGGGTGGGACAGCCAACCGGAAGGACAGACACAGGTTGTGTAACGGGATGCAGATCCAGTGCTGGGATTCCCGGTCCTTCCAGAATCCAGGGTCATTCTTCCATGTCAGCCCAGGTCATTCTTCCATGTCCAATCACAGTCCCTGCCCTTGGATTACCCGGATCCCTCGCCTGTAAACCTTCCACTTACTTGTGGTATTTTGACTTGGTTTGGTTCCTCACATTCATAACGATCTTTGCTAAAATATGATGAACTAAAGTAATTCTTTCCCTTGTGGCTTCTTCCACTGCTTTCATATTTCAAAATCCTTCCCCATCCTAGTCTTGGTTAAAATATTTAAAATGCAACAACTAAAAAGGTAAAAACGTTAGTCTACATGATCCCTTCCCTTACTTTATGTATTTAATACACATATTTCAATATACATCCTGACTCCGTTTGCGGTCAACATTTCAGATTGTTACGAATGTCAAACAACCACCCCCCTCGCCCCCCTGAGTCTGATAGTCACCCACATCACCTTCCTAGAGAAGAGTATATTCATTCTGGTTGTTCTCATGGATGATGGGATACGTTCAGTTAACCTATTCAAGTTTTTAAACGAGTAAGATGTTAGCTACAGTTTTAAATACCTGAAACGCTGCCAAAACAAAACAGAAAAACCCATTTGGCTTCATTTTCTCGACTTTGTACGTGGGAGGGGACATTCCTGCGGCTGTGTGTGTGTGCATACGCGTGCGTATATGCGTGTGTGTGCATACGCGTGCGTATATGCGTGTGTGTGCATATGCGTGCGTATGTGTGTGTGCATATGCGTGCGTATGTGTGTGTGCATATGCGTGCGTATGTGTGTGTGGGCCTTTTCTGGAATTGTTGTCCACAGGATGCACCTGGAAAGTCAGCTTTTTCTTTTATCATAGTCTTTGTAGCACCCTGACCCCTACACAACTGTCAATCCTGCCTATTCCACAGCTGCCTCCCAGGAATCTATCCCTTCTGCTCTGCAAAGAGCCAAGGGGATCCCTACATTTTCAAAGTTCTTCCTGGACAGCTCCAACTGGAAATCAACCAATGAGATGAGACTACAAGGTTCCCAAAATCCTGGTCGAGAGTCCAGCCCAAAACCCAGGTGCCAAAGGGAGACTAGGTCCTGATGACATGAGTCAACCTTAATCTGGAGCAAGAAAATGTCAGGAGTGTAACCCTATTGGCGCACCCTTTGCAAAGTTGTCCCTACTGCCAAGCCTGTTGGTACCTTCCTCAGCCTCTGAGGTCTTTTATAGCCTGCCCTGGCCCATCCCCAGGAACGGATTCGCTGAGGGAAGGTGTTTCTCTGGGATGCTTTCATCCTTTTCACTGAGGAAAAAGAGCTACAGGCAGAGGAAGCTCTAAGGCAACGATGGCGAACCTATGACACGCGTGTCAGAGGTGACACACGAACTCACTTTTTGGTTGATTTTTCTTTGTTAAATGGCATTTAAATATATACAATAAATATCAAAAATATAAGTCTTTGTTTTACTATGGTTGCAAATATCAAGAAATTTCTATATGTGACACGGCACCAGAGTTAAGTTAGGGTTTTTCAAAATGCTGACACGCAGAGCTCAAAAGGTTCGCCATCACTGTCCTAGACTCTCTCCTACTTTGGGGACTCCAAGAAGCAGTTTTTCTCGGTTTGGAACTCTGGATGGTCCTCCCCATAGTCCCTCCTCCATCGTTTCATTAACACCTACTCATCCTTCAGGTCTTGTCCCAGCCATCCCTGACCCTCCAGGGGGGCCAGGCTCCCAGGGCCCAGTGGCTGGGCAGACTGTGCTCTCAGTACGGGCTCCTAGTCAAGTGGGCGGGGGGGTGGGGGGAGGCTGTTCTACTGGCCAAGTCATGTGCCCTGGTACAAGGCAGTATCTGCCTGGACATAGAGATTCCTTTGTGCAAACCAGAAAAAGACTCCAACAGCTTGCCAAACTGAGTTCTCACAGGTTTGCACATACCTGGAGGGGCTGCCTTTTAGTTTTGTCTATTGAGAGGGGGTGGCTTTTTCTCATTTGCACAAAGGCACTGTATCATTGGCTTTGTGCATTTCCCTGCTTTATATACACACCAGGATTTTTCATTCACAGCATTTATTAAAGTATGTAGTCATTGATTGGTTTGCTTAATTGCGTAGTATCGGTCTCTTACACTGGACAGTGAAATCTACTGGGGCAATCGCCATGGGATTTTGCTCAAAATTCTATTTCCAGTTCCTAGCACAGTGTTTGGCATACAGTAGGTGCTAAATGCATATGTATGGAGTGAATTAATAGAGAAGAGAGCCATGGAGATGCTGTCCTGGAAGAAATAACCAGACTTGGGGCAGACTTATTTACACTTAGTAAAAAAAATACAAAGATTCAACAGTAAGAAGAGGAAGCTGCGAGGCCAAAGATGCCCTTCGTAACTTCATAGATCAGGGCAGAATTTCCATAGAAACATTTCACCCCGGGCTACAGAGAAACCCACTGCTTCTAGGAGTAAGCAGAGTCAGGACGCAGGGCCTCACGAGCCTGCATGGGAATAAGGGGAGTTTCGACAGGCTGTTTAAGCTGGGAGGAAACCTAAGGGAGACAAAAAAAAAAAATGATTCTAATGATTCATAAGATTGCAGGTAAGCCGGGCATCTTGGAACTTGCAAAACTCGTTGAAACAAAAATGCTTGCCCAGTTGGCGGAAGATACTGAGGCAGGAAGCCTCCACGCGTCACTCAGCCAGTCCCTACACAACAGGCTGCACACGAAATGCTGAGACCAGTGTGGGTCCAGTTACAGCCCAGCAACACCTATTCAAGTTTTTAAACGAGTAAGATGTTAGCTACAGTTTTAAATACCTGAAACGCTGCCAAAACAAAACAGAAAAACCCATTTGGCTTCATTTTCTCGACTTTGTACGTGGGAGGGGACATTCCTGCGGCTGTGTGTGTGTGCATACGCGTGCGTATATGCGTGTGTAAAGTACATGTGTCTAACTACTATGCTATGCATCTGAAATTGCTACCAAACAGTATGGAATATAAACTGTAATTGAAAAATGAAAAAAAAATCACTCCTTAGGTAAATAAAGAAGAAAAAGATGAAAGTGTGT
>NW_006297152.1:3740131-3741598 GCF_000327345.1 Myotis davidii
GCAGTAAGAAGAGGAAGCTGCGAGGCCAAAGATGCCCTTCGTAACTTCATAGATCAGGGCAGAATTTCCATAGAAACATTTCACCCCGGGCTACAGAGAAACCCACTGCTTCTAGGAGTAAGCAGAGTCAGGACGCAGGGCCTCACGAGCCTGCATGGGAATAAGGGGAGTTTCGACAGGCTGTTTAAGCTGGGAGGAAACCTAAGGGAGACAAAAAAAAAAAATGATTCTAATGATTCATAAGATTGCAGGTAAGCCGGGCATCTTGGAACTTGCAAAACTCGTTGAAACAAAAATGCTTGCCCAGTTGGCTGAAGATACTGAGGCAGGAAGCCTCCACGCGTCACTCAGCCAGTCCCTACACAACAGGCTGCACACGAAATGCTGAGACCAGTGTGGGTCCAGTTACAGCCCAGCAACTTCTGCATCCTCTGGGGCTTGGGAAAGAAGGATCTGCGCTATGTAGTGAGGGCCCAGCCTGTGAGGGTGCGGGAGGGGGACAGTGAGGGGATGGCAACAGGAGCGCCAGTGCAGGCTCCAGTGCCCCAATTTTAAATTTTAAGAGGTTACAGTAGACGGAATATAGTCAATAACATCATAACAACTATGTAGGGGGACAGGTGAGTACTTGAAATATCGGGGGGACCACTGTAAAGTACATGATTGTCTAACTACTATGCTATGCATCTGAAATTGCTACCGAACAGTATGGAATATAAACTGTAACTGAAAAATGAAAAAAATCACTCATTAGGTAAATAAAGAAGAAAAAGATGAAGGTGTTTCATTCTCAAAAAAGGTGCATGCTATACTGTGTGCGCGCTGGTGGTGGGAAAGGGAATAGAGAGCTTCCTGATAACTTCCTAAATTTCCCCCTGTGGTTCTCAGAAGCCATGTTCCCAACAGCAAGCCCAGGGACTTGTCCAGAGCATGCATTCCATTTGCAGTTTCTTTTTTCAAGAAAGAAAAAAAATAAATTTGTATGTATCTTTCATCGGAAAGGAAGTAGGATCATAAAGACACACTTAAATAAAGATTGATTATATTTACAGACAGAAAAGGCGGCAGAATAATTCAGACCCTGTATAAATAAAGGGATAATATTCCAGTTGAAATTTCTGAGCTTGGCATTCAAGGCCACCCTCAAGCTAGCTCTATTGCCTAGTCCAAGGCGATCCTGCCCTTATGGTCTGGACGCCTCTGGCTGCTCTGGCTTCATCTCCACCTACCCTTGCCCTCAATCTCCTTCTCTAGTCTCAGTTCCTGGGACATCCTAGACCAGTGATGGCGAAACTATGACACACGTGTCAGAGGTGACACGCGAACTCACTTTTTGGTTGATTTTTCTTTGTTAAATGGCATTTAAATATATACAATAAATATCAAAAATATAAATCTTTGTTTTACTATGGTTGCAAACATCAAAAAATTTCTATATGTGACATGGCACCAGAGTTAAGCTCGGGT
>NW_006297152.1:3742741-3743729 GCF_000327345.1 Myotis davidii
ACCCCACCTTCTGGTAGTCTTCTTTGGATCGCAGGGCCACCTCCATGTGTGAGGCGAAGGTCGGATAAATGGCTGAGCGGTACTGAGAGCCGTGGTCATTGCCTTGGCGCATGCCTGGGAATGTGGAAAGTAGAGGATTACTGGGGTGACTGGACCCCATGCATACTTGAAATATCGGGGGGACCACTGTAAAGTACATGATTGTCTAACTACTATGCTATGCATCTGAAATTGCTACCAAACAGTATGGAATATAAACTGTAATTGAAAAATGAAAAAAAAATCACTCCTTAGGTAAATAAAGAAGAAAAAGATGAAAGTGTTTCATTCTCAAAAAAGGTGCATGCTATACCAGATTACATCTATATATTTTTAAAAAGTATATAAAATATACTAAACAGCACTCTCTACCATGATTATTTCTTTAATAGTATGTTTTAAAGATATTTAAAAAAACATTCTTATTGATTTTTAGAGAGAGGGGAAGGGAGGAGAGAGAAACACCAATGTGAGAGGGAAACATTGCTCGCGGCAGAATAATTCAGACCCTGTATAAATAAAGGGATAATATTCCAGTTGAAATTTCTGAGCTTGGCATTCAAGGCCACCCTCAAGCTAGCTCTATTGCCTAGTCCAAGGCGATCCTGCCCTTATGGTCTGGACGCCTCTGGCTGCTCTGGCTTCATCTCCACCTACCCTTGCCCTCAATCTCCTTCTCTAGTCTCAGTTCCTGGGACATCCTAGACCAGTGATGGCGAAACTATGACACACGTGTCAGAGGTGACACGCGAACTCACTTTTTGGTTGATTTTTCTTTGTTAAATGGCATTTAAATATATACAATAAATATCAAAAATATAAGTCTTTGTTTTACTATGGTTGCAAATATCAAGAAATTTCTATATGTGACACGGCACCAGAGTTAAGTTAGGGTTTTTCAAAATGCTGACACGCCGAGCTCAAAAGGTTCGCCATCACTGCCCTACAC
>NW_006297152.1:3744947-3776394 GCF_000327345.1 Myotis davidii
ATGCATCTGAAATTCCTCAGAACAGTATGGAATATAAACTGTAACTGAAAAATGAAAAAAATCACTCATTAGGTAAATAAAGAAGAAAAAGATGAAGGTGTTTCATTCTCAAAAAAGGTGCATGCTATACCAGATTACATCTATATATTTTTAAAAAGTATATAAAATATACTAAACAGCACTCTCTACCATGATTATTTCTTTAATAGTATGTTTTAAAGATATTTAAAAAAACATTCTTATTGATTTTTAGAGAGAGGGGAAGGGAGGGGAAGAGAGAAAGAGAAACATCAATGTGAGTTTGGAGGTAGAAGTAATCATTTCGATTTGATGACCTTCTCGAAAATGCACAGAACTTTAAGTGATTTTAATACGAGGCATGACCTCGAACCTCAAGCTATGAACCCTAAATCAGAAGTGATCTAAATCCAAATATTAATTCCCTTTAATGTTGCTGCACCAGAAGTTTAAAAACAGAAACAGAATGAGTGATTGGGATCAAATGGGAACTCAATGTCTGTATTTTCCCAAACTACTTAAATGAAACATCGCAATAGTCTCAAATCAAATATGAACTCAACTGAGTGTTTATTTGGCTTCAATTCCTGGGGAGTATAAATGGTTCTGGAAAATATCCCTTATAAAAAGTTATAAAGAAGAGTGGAACTCAGTGATATTTGAGGGAAGCAAAAATAATACTCCTCACTAGCGAAAAGCACCTGAAATCATTATAGGTCTCCCACTGCCAGCACCCTCAAGTCCCACAATAATGAAGACAAATGGATATTTAGTTATTTTAAAAAGTCCAGCATTATTCTTGACGACATTTCACTAAATTATTAAATAGACATTTCCACTACCAGAAGTCATAAGAAACATTTTGAGAAAAACAAATCTACTTCTTGTAACACTTTCGTGGACATAGCAGCCCAGAGAAATTCTAGAAAGCCTTCCTCAACATCGAGGCATCCAGAGCCAAAGACCAAGACCAACTGGCTGCAGATGATATCAAACGATCACATTAATCACATAAACGAGCGACGAAGGCCTTGTATTGTTATGAAACTAACCAGCTGACTTCTCACTTAGCACATGATAATATCATTTAATTATCATGGTCGCTTCCTCAGGCCACACTGGTCTGAGGAAGAAAAATCGAAGGGTGTGGGTAAGAAGACGGCCTCTTCCCAGGAGCCTTGCTGGTACCCCCATGCCTCTCCCTCGTTTTCCCGGCAGGGAAACCCAGGCGAGGTATTAGGGGACTGAGGCTTCCTTGCTGCTCTGCCCTGTGCCAGGGCCACCTCTGATGGGCAGCCGCGCCCCCACCTGGCCCTCACCTGGGCTGGCCTAGCTGTTCCTGCCATGATTGGGGGCTTTCGTGACAGGCTCTGGCCACACCTCCCCTTCAGCACACACGTATGTTCTTCACGGGGTGAGGGAGGGCTCTCTCCCCCGTTGTGGTGCGTCTGGGCCACCAACCAATGTGACCTTGCCCTTTCAGTGACCCTCAGCCCTTTTATGTGGCCCCTACAGTGGATGCCATGCTTCAAGCTCCAAGGTTTGGTCCTATGACAGTGACATCCCCCAAAGGATTCCTCCCTGTTCACAAAGAGTTTCAGGGAAGGTCATGGAACTGAAACTCTGTCCTCCCGCATGCGGTGGCCATGGAAGGCAGGCACGTGGGCTCCGGTGAGAGCTCTGGGCCATTACACTCGTTCTCCCCAAGGCTCTGCTGGCTCCTCAGACAGATACAAAGACAATCACTCCTGTCTTGTCACTGCTCCATGCTCCACACGACTCCACAGAGATTCTCTCCTGACCTACCTAAGTATGAGCACTGTTTCATGATCACAAACTCTGCTAACTCTCCACATCGGGGGTGGGAGGGGCGGGGAATCAAAGATTCTCCCATGTGGAGTGTCGCATCCAGTAGCAACAGCTCCTGATCTGCTTGTCAGGTATTCATCTATAAACTTCCCACAAAAAAAAAAAAATTAATAGCCTGGCCGGTGTGGTTCAGTGTTTGAACACTGACCCATGAACCAAGAGGTTGCAGGTCCAATTCCTGGTAAGGGCATATGCCCGGGTTGCGGGCTCAATCCCCAGTGGGGATTGTGCAGGAGTCAGCTTATCGATGTTCCTCTCACATTGATGTTTCTATCTCTCTATTCTTCTCCCTCTACAATCAATAAAAGTATATTTTAAAATATTAAAAATGGTAATAAAAGTTTTGCTAAAATATGCATTTCCTTCCTCTGAATCATATTAATCCTCTAACTTACCATCCTGAGTGAATACTGCTGTGAACTATGGTGGGTCATTCCAGCCACTGGAGCCAGACTGCCTGGCTTGACTCCAGATCCAATTTTACTGGTTGCTTGATCCCAGGCAAGTTACCTAAGTGCTTACAATTTCTTCATTTGCAAAGTAGGGATATGAAACACATCTCCATAGGTTGTTGTTAATAAATATTAAATGAGGTGATGCCTGTAAAATGCCTAGAATGCTTCCTGACGCATGGTGTTCACTCTTAGTATTGTCCTATGAGCTGTCCTCTGCTGCACGACAATGTCCCCACACTGGTGAGATCTTCAGGTGAGATCTGCAGAAGGGCTGGGGGGTTTTGCTCAATTAATTACTCAGCTGTAAGTGGCTAAGCTGCTGAGCCTCCCAACGTGTTGTGACAATAACATGCTGACAAGCTAAAGATGACTGCACCCCTCGCGGAGGAGGAATTTGCCCGAGAGCAAAAACAAAAAGCATAGTTCAGGCAATTAATCACCCTCATCCCTCCTTTCCCAGAACATTCGGCTTCAGCAAACTCAGGAATTTCTGCATCCAAGAAGCTGTAAAAGGATAGCTGGCCACGCGGACGTGCCACGCCTGCCAGAAGCCACCTGGAAGGTTGTCACCTTCCCGCTCAAGTTCAGAAGGTTCGAAATGAGCAGCCCTGCACACCAGCCCGCGTCGGCCCCCCGCTTCCGGACTATTCAATGCAGATGCACTCCTGGGCGCATCTTTCTCAAAAAGCCAATTAAGACCCCGCGTTTCCCTTCTGGACTGCCAGGTCCACTCAGCTTATCATGCGAAAGAAGCAAGCCAGGCCAGCGCTTCTCAAGTTTTCACTGGAGGATGTTAGGAACAATTTAGGCTGTCAGGGCCCCCAACATCATCAGGGGGCCCTGAGGCTACCTCTGGGTAAATATGTAAGGATCTGCTATCCTCTCCCTGTCATTTCTGCTAGGCTCTGAAGACAGGATTTATATCCTTATTCCCTCACCCGAAGATAACCAGCCAGACACATAGAAAAAGGCCAAGCCCACGACCTGAGGAAATGAAGTCAGGATCCCATCTGCTGGGGTGGAGAGGAGCAGGCCAGATGCCCAGAGATCAATAGGGCAAGGATGTCTCTCCTAATGATGAGAGGAAGCAAATTCACTTAGGATGATGCACCGAGTTCATCTTCGTTAGGACGCTGGCTTAAAAGAAACAAATAAAACCGCATTTCCTGGGGCGGGGAAATTGCACACTAGTTGTAATTGGAACATGAGGAAAGAAGTGCCAGTCTATACTCCATTTATTTTGAAACTGGAAAGGACCTCACATGTTGATAGGAGACCACCGGTTGTCCTCAGAGATCTACCCTTCTCCTCCCTCTATATGGTGCAGTGTTCAGGAAAAGTACGTGACATGACAGCCATCTCCTACCTCTCACAGTGAGTGTGACCATGTGAGTATGTTCTGGCCAAGGGGGTATGAGTGGAAGCTGTATGGCACTCACATTTATTTTTTTTAATATATTTTTATTGATTTCAGAGAGGAAGGGAGAAGGAGAGAGAGATAGAAACATCCATGATGAGAGAGAATCATTGACTGGCTGCCTCCCACACACCTCCAAATGGGGATCGAACCCACAACCCAGGCATGTGCCCTTGACTGGAATTGAACCTGGGACCCTTCAGTCCACAGTCCAATGCTCTATCCATTGAGCCAAACCAGCCAGGGCATGTCACTCACTTTTAAATCCCACCTTTGAAGGAACGGATGTGCCTTCCCCTTGGTCCTTTCCCTCTTCTCATTGGGTGAATGTGGATATGACGGTAGGTGCTGGAGTAGGAGGAAAGCGGTGTGTTGAGCGTGGCAGAGCAACAAGACTTAGAAGAAATCTGGAACTCTGAAACTGTGAAGCTTCCGTAACAGCCCCACAGTGGGGATGGGAGGACTATATGTAAGAGAAACACAGGTTTTAATTAAATGTTAACTATTCCCATGTCAGCTGGTTCAAATCTCTCGTTTTCAGATGAAGAAACTGAGGCCAGAGAGACTAAAAGATGTGTCCATGGACATAGAGCTATTCCCTCTCTAGACTGTACATTAAAAAGATGGAAGTTGCTCATCTCTCATGGGCATGGCTAAAAGAATGAAGTTTCTTACAATTTCTTTTTTATTGAATTAATGTCACAATCAGAAGGGGGAACAAGAGAACTTAAAGCTAAGAATTACATCATTTCAAGTTTCTTAGGATAATCAACATAAGCTATTCATAGAAATTACTTAATTCAATGTAGATTGCCAGGGCTCAAAGCTAATGGAAAATTCTGAAGGTTTTGATTGAGGAAATAGCCAAATTGTTGGAAGAGATTCTCCAAATACATTTCCCAAAGTCCACAGGAAGACACTCAATGGGTTGGACTGTTTTGGACTTCTTTCTGAGTAAGGCTTCAGACGTGATTGAAATTTGGCTCTGCTGGTGTAAGCAGCCAGCTTTAAGAACATACAAGAAACCACAGGCTTAATTAACAAAAATGAAGTCCACCCATTGAACAGCATTTGCTTTTAGTTAACTTTTTCAGAGGAAAAAAGGTTCACAATTCACCATTTTCCTTGATCCTCATTTGCTGTTTGAAAATGACATTCAGCAGTAATTATGCCGTTTGACGTGGTTCATGCATCTGATGCTGTAAGGAGTTGCGAAAGGGCTGGGAACGCTTTCAGAGAGCAAAACATCTGACCTTGTTGGTTTAAACTCTGAATATGGTTCATGGAAAACAAGAGTTCTTCCTCTCCTTTGGCATATACCATGGAAGCAGTTCTTTCGGGTTTTGCTTGGTGTCCCCGTGTTCATAGGGCTAACATCAGTCCCAACATCACGGAATCGGGGACAGCTAAATCCTCAGCCTACCAGCCACTGGCATGCAAAGCCATTGGGCTCAGTCCCATCCATCCCTCTTCCCAAGTTCCCACACGGCTGTCCTGAGCCATTCCCACTATAGTCTCAGAAACGACAGCCAGTGTGAACGGGGCTTACTTTCCTACAAAAAAAAAATGTTCATTTCTAGCTCACATAATCTACCATTTGGAACTCAGAATGGCTAGAAGGGAACACATTCATGGCAGTTATTTTTGAAATCTGATGTCACATACCTTCTCGAAAAAAGTATCAAGGGCTCCCTGTTGCCTCGAGAATGCCTGAGCTTTAACAGCTTCAGATCTCCAAGTCTACCCAACCTGCCTCTCAAGACCTCTCTTCCTCCATTGTTCCTTTCTGCCACAACTACCTTGGACTATTCTCCATTCCAAGGGACTTCCTTACCACCCCCCCCTTCTGTTGTCTCTGCCTGGACTGATCCCTTCTACCCGCTTCTCTATTCTCCATTGAGTGTTCCTGTGACTTGCTCTGTCTCTGACTCCCATGTAGCAATGATCATGCCCTAGACTTTGCTATCTCTACAGTATCACTCGTTTAATTGTATTTTTAGTTATTTATGCATCCATGCCCCTGTCACATTGTGAGCACCTCAAAGAGAGGAATCCTATCCTAATTGTATTCCAAACATCTGGGACAGCTCTCAGCACAGAGAAGATGTTCAATATATATTTGCAGAATCATTGAGGGAATCACAGGAGAAGGATCCTAAGCTATGCAGTCTAAATCATTAAAATAAAAAAACCCCAGCTAGATGTGTAAAAGAAATACTAATTTATAATAGTGTCTTTTCGTTCCATCTTTTGCATTGAGATGGAAAGAAGCAGGAAATTGATGCTGCAAAAAAGTTGGTTGCTGTCTTTGACTAGGAATCTGAAGACTAGCAATTTGAGTCTCTGAGTTTCCTGCCTCCTTAACTCTGGGCAAATTATATTCATAAAATTAAAATCTAATTCCCACTGCATTCCAAGGTAAATCTCAGGTGACAGTCGGCAAGGACTACCCCTCTGAGATTTTCTTTCCCTTTGTAAAATTAGTTTAAAATGGGTATGAAATTACCTGCCGTACCTTCCTCACAGTGTGTGAGGATCCAATGAGCTGATGGCCACAAAAGCACTCTATAAACCATGGAATGACATTTCATGAAAGTCATATTATCATAAAAGGAAAGGAAAAGGAAATAAGTACCATTCACTCAACAGCCCTCTTCAGAGTGGTTATGGTGGGCCAGGTAAGGTAAGGTAGCAGGTGTTCATGAGTCAAAGAAAACCCAGGGGCTCCCCCAGACAGAGCCCACCCACCCTCAGGTAGACTCACTCCACAACCAACTTCAGTCCCCATGGGTCTGAGTCTCATGAACTGAAGGCAAGTCTAGATACAGCGAAGAAACAGGCCAAGACATCCACAAAATACAGAGGCCAGCCATGCACCACCACCCACCCTCAGCCCCGCCCCAATCTGACGGGGTACAGCAGAGCTGGTCACTTCTTACTGGAAATGGGGACTGCAATCTAATCTAATTTTACTTCTTTTTTGTACATGAAAGAAACCATAGCTGCCAATTTCACGTTAGAACGTTTATTTTTGAAGTTGTTCGTGAAGCATGCATTATTCTTTAGCATCCAACCTGGCTAAATTTTGGATCTACAGGAAGTTATTAAAAATCAAAGATTATGCCTCCTTTAGCATTACGTTGAAGATTACATCCATCTGATTATTCATTCATTTATCCTACAAATATTTACTTAGCCCTATGATATGCGAGGCGGTAAGCGAGGTGCTGGGGAACTAGCCACGAACAAGCAGAGGTGGCCTAAAGCAAACAGTTACACGAGTAGCCTTAATTACTACTGCGATAAGGGTGGCAAAGAAGAAATGTAAGGCTCCATGCCCAAATGAGATGGGGGGTGGGCGGCGAGGAGGGATGGTGGAGGGGTGAGAGGATGTTCTCCTGAGACAAGGGCATTAGGGCTGAGACAGGCTCGGTGGAGCTGGCCAGGGGAAAGAGGAGAGAGAAGGCGGACCCGGGCGGGAACTGTATGAGGTGCAGGCTGCAGGTGGGAAGGAGCTTGGCCACAGCATGAGCCAGGAGGGGCATCAGGGGAACCCAGAGAGGCCATGTGGGGTCATCTAGCTCAGGTGAGAACCCCACAACAATGGGAAGCCATGGAAGAAAGGTTTTGAACAGGGGGGTAGCAAGATCAGATGTGCAGGAAAAAGCAAAAACAAAATGGGACTTTAATACCCAGGACAGAGGTAAGACACATAGAGAACTTGAGGGCAGGGACCCCTTCATTTTACAGATGAAGACACTAAGCCTCAAAAATGAAGTCACGTGACCCAGAGCACAGCGAGAGATACTGGCAGGACCTCCTTTTTCTGACCCTCGGTCCAGTGTTGTTGTTTTATTTTTATGTTTCTACAATAGCACCCTCCACCCTCTAATTGTGAATTCGAAGTCATAGCGTTCCCACTCATTCACTCATAAGCACAGAACTGACTTTGAACTTGAAGCTAATAATAGCAGCAATCATTTCTCAGGAAACTGCCACGTGCCTGGCAACCTGTTAGGTGTTTTCCACATCTAATCTTCACAACAATCTTGTAAAGTAGGTATTATTTTTACTGTTTTGCAGTTGAGGACACGGAGGCTCAGAAACATGTTTACGTTGCCCAAGGTCACACAGGCAGTGAACTGTGACAGGGGTCCACCGGTTCCCTGTGGCTCCAGACCTCGCCACCATGCCAGTCTAGTGGCTCTAGATTGATCATTATCAAATGCCACATTCTGGTCTTCTGGGAAAATCAGGAGGGGAAAGTCTTATCTCCCTCAATTAAAGCAAGAGCTACATGAAATTTTCTGAAAAATTCACTAAATAAATACATACATTTTAAATGAAATATAAAAAGCCACAAGGAGTAACGTGAATTGAGGAAATCAGATGAAATTTTTTTAGTTTTAATCTACTACACAAATGGTACAACGTTCTTAAAATGCTCCACCAACCGGTTTCAGGAGATAAGCACTGGCCGTAACCACATGGCTGGGACAGGATGAAAATGTCACTCAACATGGTCTCATCTACAATCTCAATGGAAGGAAGTGCGCTGTTGGTTATGGAGAAGGGGGGGCGGGTGTGCAGTGGAGAAAAAGGGGACCATCTCTCAGAGACCTGTTCCCGACCTGCCAAACAGCTGGAAATGAAACAGAGTCAGCTTCCATATAGTAAACACTCCAACAACTGGAGGGGTAGTATAAAAACATAGAAAAAAAATCTGATCCTAATAAGAAGGTTACATAGCCCAAATGAAAAATGAAAAACTAGGAAGAGCTTAGAAGCAATCATAATCCCCTTGAAATAAACCTTGCAGACCATGCAAGAGATTTTCCAGGAAACAGCTGTTTCTCATTCCCAGGAAGATAAAAGGAGTCAACCCCACTAAGACATAAGAACAGGCCAGGATGCTCTCAGTCCGTGATAGAAGAAATAAGATCCTTGCACACAGTCAACATTAAAACCCACTCAGCGGAGAGTTGGGCTAGTGGGTCAGAAGCAGATAGAAGAGACACTGATGGAGGGTTGAGAATAATCAGACGTTGAAAAGAAGGTGAGAGAAGATGGCAGACAGAGAAAATAGAGTGTGGACACGTAGCCCGCAAGCAAGGGGGCTCTCTCAGGGGTGAAGAACCAACAAAAGATAGTTTCCCAGAACTTAACTCCAAGGCCAAACACACACAACCTGTAGACTGGAGGCTGGAAGTGCTACTGGTGTGCCGTGTGATATTTGAAAGCAGAAACATACACTCAGGCAGACCTAGTTAAGATACAAAAGGAAACAAGAGTATTCTGAAGCCCAAGTCCGGAAAACCAGATCACTTGCAAAGAGGTGAAAGTGAGTACAGTTTTCGCTTCCCCCTGTAAAAACCATCTAACAGAGGGGGCAGGAGAATGAGAGTAGAAGGACTGTAGGGTGTGTGTGTGTGTGTGATCAACAGAATATTTAAATGGCTTCTGTATCACCCCAACATCAATTTCTACAAAAATCAGAGATTGTTGCCCCAAATATCAGATATAGAGTAAAAGGGGAAATCACTTCATGGGAGATACTGATATTAAAAAGGGCTTGGGTGACCATAGAATCAATTTCCCAGCAATAAGGAAGCACAAGCATCAATTCAGGGAAGAACATTTAGTGATTAAAAACAAGAGCTATAAAAAAAATCACAAGTATTGATTGACAAATCTAATAACTGATGAAATTACTGAAACCAAAGAGAAATCTAAGTGAAACTTCAAAAGGAAGAAAGAAGAATTTTAAGACTCTCAGAATAAATAAAGTATGGGAAAGAGAGTGAAGAGAAAAAGATAGCTTTGATATAGCACTTATTATGCAGCACTGTGTTTTAATCCTTAAAATAAATCTATGTGGTGGGTGCTACTGTCTCCATTTCACAGATGAGGAAACTGAGGCCCAGAATGATTAACTTGCCCGAAGCCAGGGCTAAGTAAGTGCGATGCTAATCCAGTGCTTAACCGCTCCACTCTCCTGCCTTGCTATGACCAGTTATGACTAGAAGAATGCAGCATAATACAGGATAGGTATAGTAATCACTATTTTAAAGTATATCTCTACTACATTTCAAGTAATAATGATATTTATAGCAACTACTACATGCAGAGGAACTGTAATTGCTAGGCACTGCATTAAGCTTTGTACAAATATCAGTTCATTAAATACTAAAAGCCCTGTACGACACTGCTACAGGGGAGGCATTGTAAAGAACAAAAAAGTATGAAGATTCTTTCCCAAAGTCACCCAGCTAGTAAGTTGCAAAGCCATGATTTGAACCAGGAACCCTGAAGCCCAGGTTCCTTCTCCACTGTGCTCCATCGCATATAGGGACAGGAAGGATGTTTACATTCTGAATGGCATTATAAGGTAAACGAGTATCAGGCCAACTTATTTTTTTTTCTTTCTTAAAGATTAAAAAAATTGATTTTAGAGAGAGAGGGAGAGAGCAAAACACTAATGTGAGAACAAAACATCGACGGGCTGCCTCCTGCATGCCCCCTACTGGGGATTGAGCCTGCAACCCCAGGCATGTGCCCTGACCAGGAATCGAACTGGCAATCTTTTGGTGCACAGGATGACGCCCAACCAACTGAGCCACACCAGCCAGGGCAGGCTGCTGACTTCCTTTTTAAGAAGGCACAGTGACTGCTTCCATCAAGGTCACCAATGATTGCCTAATAGCTCAGTTCAACAGAGGTCTCCCCACTCAGTCACCTGGCGAGGTTACCACTCCTCCCTTCTTTAAATTCCCTCCTCCCACCTAACTGCCCTTTCCCTTCCATTCTCCTTTCCTGGGCTGCTGTCTCCTCCCGTCTCCTTTCTCATCAGTGCTCCTAGCTTTGGGCAATTGTTCCTCTTGACAACCTATGATGATGGTGACCAAATATACATCTCCAGATTTTTCTCCAGGTGCATGCACCCACATATATGTGTATCTGGATCTGCTTGCTAAATACACGCACACATCTGTGTACGTGCAACATCTATGTCTTTCAACAAAGTACTGTTTGTTCTTCCTTGCCCTCCCTGTTACTGTGTGTGGATACCTTTTATCGTCCTTATCACGCAAAGCTGAAATTGTCTGTTTGCTCATATATCTCGTCCACCAGACGATAAAATCCCTTATCTTTTCACTTCTGTTTCCAAAACAAGTTGTAAAGTTCTGGTAGATACTCAAGAAATGTTTATGAATTGAAAGATAAAAACAAGAGTAGACAGAAAGCATAAAAGAGGGTATTGCATTAGGTGCCAATCTATTTGAAGAATGGTTATAGAAAATAAGAATCAAAGCTGCAAAAAATAAAATGGCCTTGGGTATCATTTTTATTCTTAATTAAAACTGGCAAGAGTTTCAAACATTAAAACATTCATTGCTGGAGAGGCCCCTTCTTTATCTTGGTGTTGAAATTGGCTGTCTCCATATGCTGCTGGTGGAAGGCACTAGGCAATGCTTGTCAAAAACAATAAAACTATTCAAAAACAGTAAAACTATTCATAACCGTCAACCCATTGAACTCGCTCCTGGAAACTTACCTGAGGAAATAAATCAACAGAAGAAAATAGCTGTATTGGAGGATATGCTTACAGCAGCATTATGTATGATATAATAATGAAAAATCAGAAATAGACTAATACCCAACAGCAGGACAAAAGCAAAGGAAAATCAATTTGAAGTACTTTTACGCATCCATTAAAATTTAACACGATGACGCTAAAGGATAATGGGAAATTATATAATGCTGAGGAAAAAAAAAAGCAGAATACAAAATTGAATGCTGGCTAGGATGGCCACTCTGTGAAAACAATTGCTTGCACCTGAGCAAGAACAGAAAACGTCTGACAAGAATTCATAAAAGTGACAAATGCGTTGTGATGATGGGACTTCGTATATACTTCCAAATCAAATTTTAAGAAGCAGCTGTCACGATATGGAATGAAACACAGGTTGGATACAGGTTCCACACTTTATTAGCTATCCTGCCTTAGGCAAGAAGTTTGGCTTCTTGGAACTTATCTTATTCATCCACACAATGAGAATACTCTATTTCTATCCCTTAGCCAATTAAATTCAATCGACTTATGCAATAAACACTTAGATAGCACTGACGATGTACCTGGCACTGTTTGTAAACACCTTATAAATACTGACTTGATTGCCTCGTTTAACGTCAAAACAACATTTTAAGATGATGCACAAAGAGGTTCAGTAAATCTCCACTGACAATAGCAAGATAGTAACTTTCAGTGGCTTTCCAATGTCCATGGGATCAAATCTAGCAATTACAGCAACTGCTAACATTTATTGAGTGTCTGCTAATGGGCAAGCATCTGCTAAGCGCTTCCCTTGCCTTATCAATAGTATGTAGTGCTTAACAATAACCCATTAGGTAGGTCCTGCAATTGTGTCTTCAGGATAGTCAGGCCCAGACAGGTTAACACGCGAGTGAGCGAGAGAGCCAAGATTTGAACATGGATCTTTCTGAATTCAGAGCCAGGTGCTTGTGTCGCTGTGAGCTGGTGAGCTTAATTTTGTTAGGATGGTATACTCCATCCTTCAGAATCCAAACCTCACCCACATGCTCCTCACTCCACATCTGAGAGAGTTCTGAGTTGAAGGCATAACCTTTAAAGCCCTGGGCCTCTCCTCCTGCTGTCCCCGACCTGGTCTTCCTCCACACTCCTATTCACCCTTGAAGGCTGCACCTTCTGGAATCTTGAGAGACAATTAATTGTTCCCTTATCTGCTGCTCTTTTAAATAGTAATTTGTGCCTCTAAGTCACTACGTACCATGTTGTTTCTATGCTTCTTACCAGCCTGTTCCTTCCAAACACAGTTCACAAGGAAAAGACCTTGCTTTACATAGGTTTGTGTGCTATTGTATTCCTGGCTCTAAGTACAGTTCCCAGCACATGGTAAAGACCCAATGGCTACTTGCTAAATAAATGAACCAATACTTCCAACCAGTCCATATTTCTCTGTAAGGTTTTTCGGAGTTTTGATGTTGAAGGTAGTTTAGCTAAATGAGAACAGGAAGAAGGCTTCTGTTCACCAAGAAGGCTTCCCTGATGTCCTAAGTGTGGGGTAAGTGCGTTAGTACCATGTGTTTATTCATTAGGCCTGTTTGCAGACTCTATGGCTTGCCTCCCCTTCTAGAGAATTCCCTCATAATTCCCCAAATCAAGGACAGTCACTGCCATGTAACTGGTGATTAAGAAATATGTGTTGACTGATTAAATGAATTAATAAATGAGTGGGGTTGAAACATTTTCTTCCCTTAGGTCACCGATAACATACTTCAACTTGTAGAGTGCTCTTCTATACCAGTGCCAACCTAAAAAAAAACCTTTCAAGTCCATGATGCTCCTAAAATTGTGTGTAACAATTAAAGGAACAACTTAAAAAGGTTAAACAGGTTGTCCATCAATGTTGAATCTTCAATGATTGGGAGATCACTGGGAGCTCTCAGCTCATAAACGATTTATTTTTCCTCTAAAACCAGACTAGAAC
Source organism: Myotis davidii (assembly GCF_000327345.1). Taxonomy (NCBI): domain Eukaryota; kingdom Metazoa; phylum Chordata; class Mammalia; order Chiroptera; family Vespertilionidae; genus Myotis; species Myotis davidii. The sequence goes on from NW_006297152.1 coordinate 3,758,237, forward strand.
CTTTTGAGAAAGTAAAAAATGCTTCCCACTTAAATGTTCTTTAAAAACACCCGAAATAAAGAGATTCATTTGGTGGACATGTTCTCTCTCTTTACCCCGAGGTCAGTTCGGTACTGAGGAACTATTATTAGAAAGCTCTCAGTTGAAGATGCTCTTAAGAAGGAAGATAAGATGCGCGATGCTGTGTGACAGAAGCTAATTTTAATTATTCAGTTTACTAGGGTTACTGAGATATGCCAAACATTTAGCTAATCAGCAGGCTCTTGAGACAAGAGGACTGCCTAGTGATAGGCACAATTTTTCCTCATGAATGAGTGATGAAAAATTCTACTTAAACATGTATTTTCACTCATACTGAAATTAAATTCTAATAACATGACTAATTTAAACTTGAAAATTGAACCATAAGACTTTAAATGCAATGATACAACATCAACCACCATATCGATAAAAATTCTTAGGAAAGTAAAAAAAAAAAATCATATACTATATTTATAAGTTCAAAGACCTGAAATTGAAATTAATTGAAATTAGAAGACTCCATTAAAAAAATTATATGGATGATGCTCAGCAGAATAGTAAAACCTAAGTTAACAAGCACTGAAGTGCTTAAAACCCTCTAGTACCTGGTAGGTTTTCCGGGCATATGATACAGATAGAAATGAGAAAATAGAGAGAAGAGGAAAAGAGCTGGCTTTCCTTACGTACTTACTATGAGCTGCAGAATGCCAGGTGTTTTACAAAAATTACCAGATTTATTCTCCCAAACAACACAGAAAGGTAGAAATCACCACTCCTATTTTATAGATGAGAGACCACGGCTCATGGAGTTTGAGTGAGGTCATCTGTCAGAACGTAGCTTGGCCAGGCTGGATGCCAAAGACTGCTTTTCCTAGACTCGGGACCAATGCCAGCCTCTATCTGAGACATGAACAACCCAAGGGTTTTGTCTCCCTGGATGAGGTACAGTTAGCCTTTTGAGTAGCTGGTACCTCCAAAGGCGTTTCCCCCAAGTATGAAGCAGATGTGTTTCTCTGTCAGCTTTTCTTTCAACATAGAAATGTGAACCACAGACATCATGCAGGTTTCTGAAGCCAACTGGATTTCCCACAACGCTTTTCACATAAAGCGGTCCCTACCCACCCTGACACTGGAGCAGGTTAACGGCTGTAGCTGACTGTCGTTCCCAAAGACGGCTGCTACAGTCTCTCCCATTTGCGCCCCTCTGCAGTGCAGCCCTGCCACACCCCCATCGAGAGGGAGAGCCTACCTTTCCACTCCCGTGACTCTGGGCAGGCTCTGTGGCTGCCCTGACAAATGGCACTGGAGGAAGTGCCGCTGGCTCTAGGAAGCCAGCTGTCAGGTGAGAAGCGAGACTGTTCGCAGACCACCCTGCGGTGAGAAGCCCACGCCATGTGGTGAAGTTGTATGTCGGTGCTGGCCGATAGCTCCAGTGGAGCTCACAGCCAGCATAGCGACCAGCCCTGTGAAGAGGCCGTCTGGAACCTACAGTTGAGCCTTAGCGTGACTACAACCCCAGCCAACATCCAAGTGCAAGTGCGTGAGCAACCCTAGGCAGGAGCTGTCTCGCTGAAGTCAGTCCATCCACAGAACCAGGGAACAGTACCTCATTATTTGAAGGCTCTACATTTTGTAGTGGGTTGTTCGTCAGTAAGAGAGCATCACAGTAGTGCTGGTGTTGGTTTTCTTCTAGGATGAAGCAACTATTTCTTTAAGCAACTGGGAGATTTTTTTTTTTGGGGGGGTGGGCGTATATTACAATATCATACATACCTAGAGTGGTGGCTGAACCAATTCCCTAGGAGAGGGTTATTCTCTTAAAGGGCTGAGGGATGATAAAAGACGTACCTACGTAAACATTCCTACATTTTGGGCTATTTCTCCATGAACAGGCTACACAGAGGTGTTCTTTTCAAAGCCCATGCTTTTATTTTTACCCAGCGAACAGAGTGCATTCTCAGCAGAATGATATGTTTGCAGTGAGTTTACCATCCGACTGTCAAACAATTCTCTGTTTAAAGCAATAACCAACCCGAGTGAGTCCCTGAACAGTTGCAGAATGCCCACAACCTCACTGATGTGTGTATTACCTGCCAAACTCCACCTGCGCTGACGAGAGAGAATTCAGCACTAATGATCCCCAGTGAAAGAATAGAGTGCTGGGAATGGAAGGATGCTCCAACAAGACTTAGAGGGTAAGTCTGAAAGGAAATATTGTGGAGACAAAAAAACAAAGTCTATTCTAGGGGATGTCAGAAGACTAGCACAGATTTAACCAAATCTCCTCACCTCCTGGATTTATTGTTCAGTTTTGGGTATTTTGACAATGACCTTAAGGCCAAGCAAGAAACTGAACCACGAAGGAAAAATTTACTAATGTTCAAAATCCTGCACTTACTAACAAAGAGGGGGCAAATATTTTTCAAAAAACTTTCCATAACCAGGCAAGAATAAAGGAATTATGGTGTTTCATCAGCATATTCCATTCTCTGGGAAATCTGGTAAACTCAACTTTCCTGTCACTAATGCTAACAATAAAATTAAAAATTTAGTGCTATTTCGCACTAAATGAGAACAGTTTCACAACAGAACTTAAATTATGTCTTTTTAAAGACCTCCTAAATAGCAAAGCAATTTGTCCACATGTGAATGTATTTACCTTCCGAGTTTAGAACACCCTGAGAAGTTATATGGCTACGTTCGCTCACTGACCACGCCACCGACAGCAGAATGAAGTTTCCCCCGGTTCTCAATTGAGATGAAAGTTGTGTGAATGGGCCTTTTCCCTTCTCTCATGACAGCGTCCACTACAAAGGAAAAAGCAACTAATATCTGAAACAGTAAGAGCGCTGCTGTGGTGCTCGGCTGTAAATCCTTGTTTTAAGTGCTTTTGGTATAACTTCCTTTTCCTGAGTTTTAAAAGCAATAAATGTCCACTTAAGAGGAAAACATTTTAAATGCAGAAAAGATTCTTTTTAAAAGAAGAGGAATGTTTCATAACCCTGCTCCCCAGATATAACTCTCCCATACCCTTTTGGTCAATTAACACAAGCAAACTTCTCTTGGAGTTTAGTCTTTAGATGCATTTCATGATTCGGTCACTGATATGGCTTCTGCTTACACAAGCAGAACCTTAGGCCAAAATTTCTTAATGCTCATATGCTTTCTTGGTTTAAGATAATAACTTAAAAAAAAAAACCCTCAAAAGCCAAATGATAGAAAAGAAGATGTCATGAAATAAAAAAAGATAAAAATCAAGATAGATAAAACTAGCCCTGACAGGGGAAGCTCAGAGCCTTGTCCCAATATGCTGTGGTTTCTGGTTCAGTCCCCTGTCAGGGCACATTACAAGAATCAACTAATGAATGCATAAGTAAGTGGAACAACAAATTGGTGTTTCTCTCTCTCTCTCTCTCTCTCTCTCTCCCTAAAATCAATATATTTTAAAAAGCTTTTCAGACAAATAAAACTAGAAGCTTATGATCCAATCACACTGAAATACATAGGAAGAGTACATTGTATAAATTTTATGGTAATTTTATGACAAATTAAGATGCTACAAATGGATGTTAATTTTCCATGGAAACTAATGGTATGAAGATAATTATAATAATCAAAATTTATGTAAAAATAAAGGGGGTTTTCAGAACTAATGTTAAGATTAAAATAAAAGCTATTTTCTTCCATTTACCCTTGCAGGCATGTTTATCTTTGCCTTAAACAAAGCAAAATATCACTATTTGCAAAAGTGGAGAAGCAGAACAGTATTTAAGGGAAAAAAAAGCCCACTGTTGTTTCCACTCAGAAAAATACTGGTATTGTTAGTAGCTCATCTTAATGTACTCCCAAACTAATGGCTACTTTAAGCAGTCACTTTTTAGAGTATTTTCTACAAATACTCTAATATCCATCATATCCAAAGAGTTTCGCCACAATTCAATGATCTCATCATTTCCGAGACTCCAAGCTGCCCTGAGGTTGAAGCAGGAACCTTATAAGTTTTGATGTTCTTGGTCCATAGTATTGAGTAAGGGTGCTCTTCTTCAGGATGCTGAAATCTATTGAATGACCCAAATCTTCTAGCAGCCAGTGAAGTGATCTTGTCCAACTGTATTGATATGTGTAATTCAGCACTGTTGGAATAACTGATGAATATTTCAAATGTTTAAAAAAATACTGATATCCCAGTTCTGTATCCTAATTGAAGGGATGTACCAATGGATGGGTGGGTGACTGATGTTAGAATATGTAATAAAACTTCAGCTCATGTCATGATTCCCTGAATGTAACCATTCCTCCCCTCTTGTGCAATGTTCAAATGGGGCAATATCTTGGGTCAAGTTCAAAGGCAGCATCATAAGGATGGGCCAATTTATCCGAGTAAGGCCCAAGGAGGCCATTACTTAGGAAGTCTCATGAGGATATCCAGTTTTATATTCCAGTGTAGCACTGTTGGAATAACTGATGAATATTTCAAATGTTTAAAAAAATACTGATATCCCAGTTCTGTATCCTAATTGAAGGGATGTACCAATGGATGGGTGACTGATGTTAGAATATGTAATAAAACTTCAGCTCATGTCATGATTCCCTGAATGTAACCATTCCTCCCCTCTTGTGCAATGTTCAAATGGGGCAATATCTTGGGTCAAGTTCAAAGGCAGCATCATAAGGATGGGCCAATTTATCCGAGTAAGGCCCAAGGAGGCCATTACTTAGGAAGTCTCATGAGGATATCCAGTTTTATATTCCAGTGTAAGAACAGAATTAACCAATCCTCTTGCCTTGCTTTTCTCTTGATTCTAATAAAAGGTAAATATCAGATTCCAGCAAAAGTAAAGCTTAAGAAATACAACTTATTCATCTATTCATTATGTATTTATTAGTACCTGCCTAAGGTCAGGTCCCAAATTAAAACTGATAAGGATCTCACCCCAGTGGACCTACATTCTAAGTTGCAAACACATTTTAAAAGGTGAAAACTCAGTAGTAATCAAAGAAATGCAAATCAAAACAAAAAAATTTTGGTAGCAACAACTAAAAATTGCAAAATTCCCCATGTGGTAAAGAAGATAAATGGGCACTCTCATAGTCTGGTGGTAGAAAGGCAAGTTGGCCAAAGATTGCTTTTTTGGAGAGAGGGTAATTAAGTAGATATATTTGTCTCAAGAATCCTACGTACAGGGATTTATCCTAAAGGAATGACTGGAGACAAAAAGTATTATGGAAATGTTCACTAACGTTATTAGTTTTTTTGGGGACTACAAATAAAGCTACTATCAGCATTCATGTGAAGGTTTTTGTGTGATCTTAGTTTTTAAGATCACTTAGGAAAATATCCAGGAGCATGATTTCTGGATGTTAGATAAGGCTCTGCTTAGCTCTGTAAGAAACTCAGGTCCATTATTTTTCCTCAGGAAAAAAAAAAGTTATATCTCTATGTATATTAGGAATAAAAACAAACAACTGTTATGGAATTTATGACTGATTTTTTATTTTTTTTATCCACTTCTCTATTTCCCAAGGATGCTTTTAAGTAATTCAAGCAAGTGACATATTTATAATCAGGGAACAGTTAATTTAAAAACACAGTGAAATAAGAACAACAGGAACAAACCAGGTCCAATGGCTATGGCTTGTTCACCTGGCTCACTGGACCACCAGCTCCTGGACAGCAGATGTTCTGATAGGACGTGGTGTCAGTCATACCAAACCTTGTGAGTGTTCAGACATCATCACATGGACCGTTTCACTAGAATGAGGCTTTCCGTGCGAACGGTTGGTGTTCCCTGACATCCCTTTCATGCTCTGCGTGTCTCAGACTCAGGAGAAGTAAAGGAACCCTAGTTAGCATCTGGGAGACCCAGGTTCATGTCAGAACTGCTGCACCCCACTTCCAACAGTGACACGTCTGCCTTGTTTCTGAGACCAGCCCATACCTCATCTTCTAGGCCCAATCACCAGATTCCTGTCTTGTTTCTGCTCTATGTGCCCTCCACTTTGCAAATCCATAAAGTAGTAAAAAAACCTGCTCAGCCTCCAATGGAACAAGCCCTCAAATGATCTAGCCATGAGCAGAAGTCTGCCAGTAAATAGAAATCTATGCTATACCATCACACTCTGAAATAAACAACAACAACAAAAAATGGAGCCAGCTCATTAAGTTTTGGAAAATAAATATAATTTATTTTCAAGGAAGGAGGAAGTTTGGCATCTATTACCATATGGAGAACCCAGGAAATAAATTAAATTAGGCCGAGCATGAACGGAGCAGGCAGTGACAATGGCATCTTCATATGTCTATTGTGAGGTTGACAAGCTAAACAATACATCCCCCTGTCTTTAAAGAAGATGTGTGAATTTTTTATGCCTGGTTATTTATTTCTCTCTGTCCTGAAGGGCAGGTGTAGAATCTGTTGTCAGTATTACCAACCATCTTTTCAAAACAAACAGGGCTGGTAGAATCCTTATCTCTGTTAGAACTGGGTATGACTTGCTCACAAATAAAAGTCCCCAAGAAGAGACACATCTCAAAGCCGACTCTTGGAAACATTAACCTTTCTTTCGATATCCTCACCTCCGGGGCATACATTATTAATTTCCGGTAAGCTACCTCACTGAGTTTGCCAACCCATGAGTGAAACTTAGATGCTTTGGTTCTATTTTTAGCATCACGCAGGAGATATGAGAGAAATATGAACAGCCCTCAGGAAAGGCTCACCTCTGCGCTATTGTTCTGGGTAGTCTAATAGCGATGGTTGCATCTTAGGTGGCCTGCTCAGTTGTCACTCATTCCTCTCCACTCTGCTGTGCAATGGGGCCCTTTGGGTAACAAATATCCATGTTTTAGATAAATCAATCCAACATCTGAAATGACCAAGTGGATCACATCAAATCGAGCTTTCGAGAAGGGCTTCTTTTCACTTCCTATTTCTATTGTGCTTGGAGAAGAGGCCCACAGTCTAAATCCCAGGTATGGTTTGTGTTTGCTGTACTTCCCACAGCTGAACAGGGGATAAATGAGCAGCTATCCTTTACCGAGCAGGAGAAGGTCAGGAGTAGCCTTGCACCACAACTTCAGACAGCCCCTTGCGTCCAAGGACAGCATATGTAAAAGCCATCACGTTTTGCAACAATGCTAGGAAAAGGGAAGTCATTATCAACACCCTCAATCTTTCAATTAGATGAGCAGAGGTCTGCTCTAATTATTCTGTAGTTACGAACACTGCAAACTGGTGGAAGAATGTGGCTATCTATAAACCAGAAGATAATGTGCTAAAACAGAAAAAACAACTGTCACACACCAACTAACCAAATAAACACACCGTGCTCCATCAACCTCCATCTACTCGTCACTCAGCCCACATCACCATGCCTCCTGCTTGAAATCCCTTTCCAAACCCATCTGCCAATGAAGCCTTGCTTTAGTTCAAGGCCCAGCTGCAAGGCCAGCACTCTGAGACTCTCCCCAGATCTCCCCGTCAGGGTCCCATCCTTGCTCTCCCGAAAGACTTCATGAGGGTCACTATTAGGGACCTACTGTGTATGTATCTGCCGCCCCTGAGTTTCCTGAGAGTCGCAGCTGTGCTTTGTCAATCCTTCTATTCCTTCAGTGCCCAGACAATGCGTAGCTGACAGCAAGAACTGAAGACATTGAATTAGAGATGGATTCAAGAGGTATGTTGTACAAGAACCCTAAGAGCATGTTCACGTGCGTGTGGTCGGCTCAGCGGACTAGCATGGAAGAGAGAAAGAAAAAGCCATTTGAAATAGGATTTCAGTCATGTTCTGCTCTGCCTAGCGTTTTTGGGTGATTATAGTAGTTGCTCCAAAAACCACCTTCGATTCATTGGTTTCTGTATCTGTTGAGTAGAACTCTAACACTGCGCTTTCTCTGTTAGAAAATGAAGTGTGTATGATGATACGTCTTGGTTCAAAGGGACTGGCATGAACTCTGACTTAAAACCGGAAGAATGCTGTGCCATGCCTTTGTTTCCACCGTGAAATAGCAACTAAGCTCAGAAACAAAGCCAGGTGTCCTGGAGTGACAACAATCATCACTCTAATTTGTGTTGGGCTTTGTGTTTACAAAGCACTTTGTGGGCATGCTCTTATTCTCGTAACATTCTGTCCCTGAATCAGGAACTTTGCTTTGGTTCAACACTTGAAACTCACAAGGCTGACTCGACAATCCCTCATCTGTAGGGAATCAAAGTCTACTCCTGTCCTACGCTAAAACAAATGGGCACAGTGCCAGAGGATTCTGTAAGACCTTGAATGTGCCTGGCTCAAATAACACCAAAATGCTAGCTGGACAGAGGACATCTCCAAGATCGATGAAGAGGTAGCATCCTTCCCTCTTGTTCCTTCCTTCTGTGCCACCAAAACCTCTCCCCACCTGATCTGTTATTCCTTTAAGAAACTAAAAGGTTCAGGTAGATCATGCCGGGGATCCTGATGCTATTCTTCTAATAATCTGGAAGCACCCAAGGCTGATGCACGAGAGAACAGGAAGTGGGAATGAGACCACTGAGTTAGAAGCAGGGGAACTTTGGGGATGAGTCTCGTGCTAAAGTGAGGTCTATGAAGCTGCTCTAGGAGGAAGTTTCTCTTGTCTGAATCAGATACTCTCAGGACCACCCTCTATCTTCACCTTGGTTTGGGAACCCTCAGTCCTCTAGATTTTTCCCCAACCAGGAATGATCTCCCTCAAGTGTAGACCTCCCCCTACAGCCCATGCCAGGCCCAGCCTGAGCTCAAATCCAGCAGACACCTGGAAGGAAGGAGGAGAGGGAAGAGGTGTTTCACAGAGCTGGACTTTGTCACGTCAGTTTGCTTATTTTACCTTATTCTCAATAGAACCAGGAATGTTTAAATGGTTGGGAAATTGGGACAACTCAAAGTCACGGTCTTTTGTCTTATTTGGTTTCTAAAAATAATTACTTGACCTTCCATTTGAGGACAAACACTCAAAGATAAACAGTCATTGCTAAGATCACAAGGAACGACCTTTAAGCAGAAAGTCAGGTTGCTGGTCTAGTAGCTGCTCTAGAGAGTCACTGAATGAGTAAACATCGTCGAATTTGTTAAAAAGAAGAGTTTCAATCGACTCTTGGAGGGCTCCCAATTATGAGAACATCATTATGGGAATGTGTGTATCTTGGTATAATAAACACTATAGATCAAAGTTTATAATGTTCACATGCATTTTATTCCTCACAGGTCTACTCTAATAAAGAGAGTGATATGGTGACTGGTTTTGAGTACTTAGCTTTCTCACTGACCTATAGTGACAAATGGAATTGCTGACTATTCTCTGGTTTCAGGCTGTCAATCAATCCAATGCTTTGGAGAACACTACGTGGGCCTGCTTCAGCCACACGTATTCTGTGGGTCAAGGACACGTCCCAGTTTCCACCAGCTAGTTAACCACTGCTCCAAGGGGAGTTCTCATAGTTTCGGGAACATTTCCTCTTATCCAACATATCTTCTAATGTTCAAGTCGTAATTTCTGCATCTAGATGCTCTGACATTTACTAGAAATGGAACACATTGGAGATAGGTATGGAGGCTCTTACAAATTCAACAGGCAGAGGGAGAATGTAGTCACGCCTACAGCTTGATTCTACTCTCCCACAAACACACATTAGAACACTGTTTATTTTGCCATTTGATTGTACTCAGGAGCTGGTGAGTTATACAAGGGTGTTTCCAATCAGCCTTCACCTCTATGCATACGTATAAAATCAAAGTGCAGCCACCCAAGATAGATGTCATCTGATGTATGTCATCTCATTTACACAACAATAGCTGAAAATAGCGAATCAAAAAACACTGTAAAACATATAAATCTAGGAAATGCCAAAACAACAACAAACAAACCCATCACCAACAACTAAACACCTAAACAGAAAAAATCCACCAGAAAATGATTTATTAACGCCTATGGGAGGACAGCTAAAGAATGACAAATGTTAATCAAGGAAAACAAGATAATGTCTTAGTGTATAGGAAGGGAGAGCACTTCACAACTAAAACTGAATGTCTTTCTTTGTCAAGATACTTACTTTGGAGAAACCAAGGGGACTGGATACTACCAAGTCTGGAATATTTTAAATTATTTATATGCAACGTGTTAATCTACACAAAGTGAAGCTGGATGATCCTTGGGCTTCCCTTTAATTGCCTTCTGTTAATCAGATACCAGAGAATGAAGAAACACCAAGAATATTTAAGATAATGAAAAAATGACATAATCTAATTTACATTATAGATTCCCAAGTGGCCAAAAATTGGAGCTTTGTTATTATTATCCTACCTTTTTAAAATTTTAGATCACACAATCTACTTGTATTTTCTTTAAAAAGTTAATAACATTGAAATTCCCTTTTAGCACCACATCCAATTCAGTCTCATCCTTCTCACCCAATCCAACTCCATTGTTGACAACAGCCAATGGTGGCATTTTCTATGCCGGAAACTGTGCTGAAAGTTTGCAGGCATATCTTATTTAACTTTAACAACTCCCTGCTAAAGTGGGTTCCATTATTATCCCCATTTTGCAGGGGAGGAAATTGAGCCTTGTATGCTTACATCCCCTATCAACTCAGATACCCACTGTTAGTAGTTTTGGACACATCTATCCAGATTTTTTATATAGACTTGGATGACAATTTAGCAGAATCTCTCTCTCTCTCTCTCTCTCTCTCTCTCTCTCTCTCTCTCGTCACACATATACATCTTTATATATAGATGTAGATGTAGATATAGATAGTTGTTCTGTTTTATTACAAAACCTTAATTGGTATCATACTATACACATCCATTCTACCTCTTGCATTTCTCCAAGACAGTTCATAAGCTCTAAGTCATTCCATGTAATTGCTGTCTACTAGACTACAGCTATGCCACTCTCCTGCTGACAAGCATGGAGGTCCTTTTCCATTTCTCACTAACAGAAACAGTACTGCAGTGAGGAGTCTGGTGCAAGCTTCCTCATGCACACAGGCAGCTGCTGGGGTGAACACCCAGATGTGACAGTGCTGGCTCATGGGTGTACCTGTTTGCATTTTAATAGATTCTGCTAAATTGCCCTCCAAGCTACTTACCACTAGGATGTGAATACAGATTTTCCTACAACCACGCCAACATACGATATTATCAAACTTGAAAGTTTTGCCAATCTAAAGGATTATGCTTGAATTTGCATTTCCCTGACTACAGTGAAAGGTGTATTAGGCAATGCCATCTAGACTGGTAATTAAACAGTAAAGGCAGTGAAAGCAGGGCAACATAAAAATGAGTATGTCATTTAATTTTAAAAACAGAGCTGTGCCTTCCATCTCCCATCTTCTGACGTAGGAACAATGCTCCCTTAAGAGGGGAACCACTGGCTGGAACTCCATTCGCCCCGGCATCGACAACAACCTTACCACACACATCCAAGATCCCCTGGTTTGGTTTCTTATGTGAGTATAAAGACCCTGTGAATTAATCTGAGTGCACAATTTAATTAACAGTGAGCTTTCAGTACAGTGCCTTCATCAAGACTTTCTAAGGCATTTACTTTAATTTTCACTCCAACAGGTCTCTTTCCACACTTGTGTTTCATTGGTGTACATGTTACTTAACTAAATCGCATAATTACAATGACATTCAACCAGTATAAACAGGCTTGGGAACCATCACACCGGCTCTTGGAAAACATACAATTAACTTGAGGGAGCAAAAGCACAGAGGTGTTCTAGAAAGCAGCCCACCAGCCATCCACGTAAGCACCCCTTCGGCTGCAGTCAGCATCTTTCGGAGAGGAATCTGTGAACCTTCTAACGCAGTGAGTCGGGTAAGAGATCACCCACCGTACTCGTGATGCGGAACATCTTTTCATATGCTTATTGTTAATACCTTAACCATGAACCATCTGCTCATTTCATTTCCCTACTTTCCTAATGGATTATATTTTCCTTAGTTATTTACAGGTGTTCTTTGTAAATCCCAGATATTAATCTTTTGCCACGTATATGTCATAATTATTTTCTCCCAGGCTGTTGCCTATCTATTAACTACTTTTTCGGGTATTTATTGTTTTATAGAAGCACTAATTTTGATCGGATGAAATAACCATAGCTTTGCCTTTCCATGTCTTATTTAAGAAAGCCTCTCTTTGCTAAGGTTTTAAACATATCCCAGGTTTTCTTCTAATACAATAATTTTGTTATTCCCAGTTTCCAAAGGAAGAACTTGAAGTTCAGAAGTTTTAAATATTTGACCAAAATTATAGAGCTAGAAATGACGGAGCCCAGACCCCTACTGCTGTATATCTATATGTTATCTCCAAGTCACACCACCTTTCTTAAGAAGGCATTAAAGTCTGAGAGAGTCAAGTAGGATATACCATGTCCAGCAATGCTGAAAATTGGAATTAACGCACATCTCTGTAGAGACATAAATGACTGGCATAGAAATGATTCCTCATCAGCTTCAGAAAAACAGCACGAGTCTCCTCCACCCACAGAAACTGCAGTCAGGGGGCCCAAGTGACTGGAGATCTAAAAATTCCAGTTATAAAATAAGTCATGGGGGTAAGGAAAATAGTGAATTAACATCAGAATAACTATGTGTGGTGATAGATGGGTACTAGACTTACTGTGGTGACCATTTTGTAAGGTATATAAATGTAGATACAGTATAATCTACACCTGAAACTAATATATGACTGTATGCCAATTATAATTAAGTATAAATTAATAAAAAAATTTATACTTAATACTACTGAGCCAACTACTAGCTGGACCCTGAGGTCCAACTCCTCTTATTCATTCATTCACCCATCCATTCAAGTAAACATATACTAATGTATCTCAGGCAGTGGTTCTAAGTCCATACCCTCATTTTTGTGCTTTGCTGGATTTCTCTTTATAGGTATTCCGCAAGTTCCTAAACTTGCTCAAAACCAACCTCTAAATTCACAATGTCCCTTAAATTGTGGTCATTTAGGTCACATGCCTTCTAATTGCTACCAGAAGCGGGCTCCCTGGGGTGGGATTTATGTCTGATGGGCCTCTGAGTCCTCCAGAGCACAGACCCTGGTAGTACAGCTGTTCTGTTACTGCGCCTACTACATTGCCATGTGAACAGTGGCTTACGTTTCTCTCTTATGGACACACTGTGATCTTTGGAAGGGTGGGCAACAGTGAATAATGAATAATGAAGGGATAAAGGAAGAAGGAAGGAACACCTTGTATTTTCAGCAAACACAATCTTCCTAGTGATTGTCACACTTCATTGAAGATGCGATTTATTCTTGCTGCCACCGTCACCTTTCTGGGGTAGGGGTGGGGAGGCATCACAATCTTGGTACTACCATTATATTCTGATTCGTCTGATTTTTTTTGTTTGTTTGTTGATTTCTGTAATGAGTTGTCAATCACCTTTCTGGGGTAGGGGTGGGGAGGCATCGCAATCTTGGTACTACCATTATATTCTGATTCCTCTGTTATTGTTTGTTTGTTGATTTCTGTAATGAGTTGTCAACTGTTGTTGCTTCTATTGCAACCCGACCAAATCCTTACTATTCTCCCTGCCACCACCTTAATTCAGGTTCATTTCTTCTTGCAAAAACTATCATAAATGATCTCCCCCCTGAGCCCCCCACCCCAATCCATGTACACGTGCTGCTGCCACACCGTCTTTCTCAAATCGTAATCACATCACGCCAAGGTCTTGCTGAAAACCTCCAAAGGCTCCCTTGGACCCACGGAATTAATTTCAGATCTCTCAGCTAGACATCGAGGCTCTGTATCACCTCATCTACATTCTGATTCTAATTTCCCACTGCTACCCTACCGACAATTTCTCTTCTTCCTTTCTATTCCCCAATCAAATAGGACTATGAGATTTTTATTAAATCTCTTTTGCGTTTCCTTGTTCTGTTACTTCTGCCTGGGGCCCTCGTCCTCATTCTGTCCTTTGAGACCCATTGGAAATACCAGCTCTTTCATGAAGTGGGGTCCGATACCCCAACAGACAGATCTTCACTTCCTCTGACATTGGCAATACTTTGTACTGCCCTCTTGGTTGGAATAAATCTCACTCTGTTTTGTTTTATTTTTAAATATGTTTTTACTGATTTTGGGGGAGAGAGAGGAAGGGAGAGAGAGATAGAAACACTGATGAGAGAGAAACATCATTGATTGGCTGCCTCCTAAACGCCCCATACTGGGGATTGAGCCTGCAACCTAGGCATGTGTCCTGACCAGAATCGAACCAGTGACCTCTTGGTTTATGGGTTGACGCTCAACCACTGAGCCACACTGGCCGGACTCACCCTGTTTTATTTATAATCATTTGGTGCTCACCTTGTCCACTGCAACACAAGTGCCTGAAGGTGAAGGTCAGTGCCTTCCTTATTTTTCTAGTTTTCTGAGTCTAGTACAGAGTCTTGCACACAGAGGCAATCAAAATATTTGTTGAACTGAACTGTTCTCTCAACCTTCCTGAGTCTCTCAATACAAGTAAGGCCCTTACACATAATAGTGCTCAAAACATACTTGTTTAAGTAATTTCATAGTTCCAGAGCAAGATTTCTTGGCGTGTATGTAACACTGACATTAACCTAAAGTATTCATTTAGAAATCTCTCACTAATGGCTGAAGGAAAAAAGGAAAGAAACACCGACTCTAACATCCTCTATTCCAGCGGTTCTCAACCTGTGGGTCGCCAACCTGTGGGTCGCGACCCTTTTGGGGGTCGAAAACGACCCTTTCACAGGGGTCGCCTAAGACCATCGGAAAACACATATATAATTACATATTGTTTTTGTGATTAATCACTATGCTTTAATTATGTTCACTTTGTAACAATGAAAATACATCCTGCATATCAGATATTTACATTACGATTCATAACAGTAGCAACATTACAGTTACGAAGTAGCAATGAAAATAATTTTATGGTTGGGGGTCACCACAACAGGAGGAAGTGTATTACAGGGTCGCGGCATGAGGAAGGTTGAGAACCACTGCTCTATTCTTTCCTTTTGTTTTATATGATGACGCCTAACTCTTATTAGGTACCTATGGTGTACCAGGCGTTGCACTCAAAGCCTTACAAGGCACAGCTCATGTCATCCTCCAAACAGCACCATCAGGGGGCACTTTTCCCCTAATTGGTGGGTGGGGGGTTTAGAATAGTAACTTGATCCCCCAGTGGCCAAGCAAGTGGCAGGGCGGAGATTTGAACCCGGGCAGTTTCTGCCTCCGCTGTCATCCTGCTGAGCCCCTTTATGTCCTCAGTTTTAATAAAAACGTCTTTAAAAATACTTTGACCTACATCTTAAATCATTCTTTGAAACATAAAAAACTGAGTGACTCAGATCATTTTAATGGAGGTAAAATTCACGAATTGCAAAATCTATTTCATCCATCTTCCAATGTAAGCTTCAAATATAGGATGCTATTAGTTTTCTCAAGCTCCATGCCTGGTCCATATCTGACTATGCACCCTGAAGGACGGACCAGGTGGCCAAGGTGACATACTCCCGGAGAGCTGAAAGTCATTAACTTTGGAAAGCAGTCTAGAAGTCTCAGAATCAGACACCCATTGACCTCCGTTCTCTGTGGAAGTCTTTACACACTTGAAAACCGCTGCTGGAGGCCTGGACTCTGAGTGGAGGGCAGAGTGAAGGGGTGTGGGGTGGTCACAGGTGATCCACAAGTAAACGAGACCAGTAGTGTCTCTACCTTTGAATCTACAATCTGCAGAGAAAAAAAGCACTGGTGTAGAGATACTGGCCACTGTGCTGAAAAAGGACACACCAGCACTAAGAGGAAAGGAAACATGTTGAATTGGCCTAAATATGATAAGAGCACTTTGAGGGAAAACTCACACGCTGTAGGATAAAGGTCATTTCTTCCCTGAAGTTTCAGAAATACAAGCATGGGAAGTAGGGGCAGGCACTAGTTAGATCTGAGAAACAGCCACTGCTGGACTGGTCTCCAGTGACTTTAGCCCCTAAAAGAAGTATTATTATTAAAGATGAAATTCATAAATCAAGCCGAAATTATATCAAGCAAGGAGAAACTCTGATTTTCCAGTAAAGTAGAAAAATGACTATGGATTCTTCAACTACTTAGATCTTCTTGTTATCTATTCAGGGTAAAAAAAAAAAAAATTCCTGTAAAAAGTCTGATAATATTAACTTCCACTATTTAATCATCGTTACCTTTTTCTGGATTTAAGTGTTAACGTTAAATATACCATAGGTATGATGACTCTCTTGTAACTTAAGTGAAACCTTAAAATCCAAATCCCATTTTAAAAAACTTATCTTTATTGTTGAAAATATTACAGATGTCCCCTTTTCCCCCACCAATGACACCCTCCACCTGCTCCTGCCCCCATTTTTGAAGCAAAATTCTGTTACAAAGTATTTTCATTCTTTTAAAGAATCTCGTTTACTTGTGATCTAAAATGCTCAGTTGTTGCTACTTCAGTATTTTGTATTGTAGATCAGATGTTCAGAACAGAATAGAGAAAAAAGAATTAGCCCATTAGCGTATTGTGGAAAATACTTATGGGCACTGGGTTGATATTCTGTCACCTCCTTGTGCTATCGCAGAAGTCATAAAAACAACGCACATCGCAGAAAAAGGAGTTTAAGTCAAGTGAAGATAATTTATGACACTGCAAGCTTCTTAAAAGTACATTCAGTCGAACATGAAAAAAAAGCAAATAGTTAATCCCACAAAAATATAAAAGCAATTTTCCTCCAGCAAACCTGAATACATACATATTCTTAACGATTTTGTAACTTCTTTTAAGAAATCAGGCAATATGACAATTAACTAAATGTTTTTATAGAGACGGAATATCAAGTTGAAACACGTCTATTGATTCATATTAAAGAAAAAGGTTCTGACCTTTTCCGTTTCGGGTCATTACAATTCTCACATGAACTCCATCCCCGTAACACCTTTAACATGACGAATGTGAAATGCTATTTCGATAGAGACCTACCTTGAAAGTACGCTATTTTCCCTTGAAAGGCAACCTCCCCAACATGCTACATGCCCAGCACACCCTGACCTGTATAAGATTTAAAGGAGCTGGAGAAAAAGAAAAGAATGGTCCTCTCCCCATACATCTCAACCCTACTTTATGCTTTTCCCTTTAAATCTAAGCATTTTAAAACATTAATAATTTTGCTATTGTTTCCCCTGGAGCTTTCTCTATCAAGATTAAAGAAGGGCTTATTCAGGAACAAACAGGATACAGGA
Source organism: Myotis davidii (assembly GCF_000327345.1). Classification (NCBI taxonomy): domain Eukaryota; kingdom Metazoa; phylum Chordata; class Mammalia; order Chiroptera; family Vespertilionidae; genus Myotis; species Myotis davidii. The sequence continues at coordinate 3,775,534 of NW_006297152.1, forward strand.
GTCATGGTTGGCTTCCAGGCAAGCTATAAATAGTGACAGCATTTTCAAGAAATCTTATGCCCAGTGAGGGAGTTGCCATTTAAACACGCAGCGCCGATTTCATTACAACGGTGTCACCAAAATGCATTGTTATACGAGAAATTCAATTCTTACCAAGTTTTCTTGGTTCCTGGCTGCTATTTTCTGCTCCTCTTCTGCCCCGTTTTTCATGTATTTGACCTCTTCCACCGGTTTGATCCTATACTCATCTGAGTACAAAAAAAGAGAGAAAAGACTTTTGATAACTTTTTTCACAAAAGTGGGCAAGTGTCAGTGAGAAAACCCAACAGCGTAATTTGTTAAGAACCCTTTTCCTGCGCTCTTTCTTTGGGGTTCATTTGACATCCTCTGGATTGAGCTTCACCAGCCTCTTTCTAGGACACAACCTCCTCTGTCTATGGCAGAAGTTCTCAACCTGTGGGTCGCGATCCATTTGGCAGTCGAACGACCCTTTCTCAGGGGTCGCCTAAGACCATCCTGCATATCAGATATTTACATGATGATTCATTAACAGTAGCAACATTACAGTGATAAGTAGCAACGAAAATAATTTTATGGTTGGGTCACAACATGAGGAACTGTATTTAAAGGGCCAGAAGGTTGAGAACCACTGGTCTATGGGGAAAGCTTGGCTCCATGAGGACAGCTAATGACAGTGGCACTGCCTGGCCCTTTTACAGAAGGCAGAGGGGGCCGAGGAAGTAGGCGATTCCACCTGTAAAACTATTTGGGGTCTGCACACTCAAAGACATATCACGTCATGGTCTAAGGAAGATGTTTCTCCTTATGAACTAATATTTTCTATATGAGAAACTGATTTCA
>NW_006297152.1:3776980-3783770 GCF_000327345.1 Myotis davidii
CTCTCTTAAAATTATCACCCTTATGAAAGTAATAGATGTGCATATATCTGAATAAAGACTTCATGTTCCTGGCTAAGCCAATCGTTTTTTCCACCTGATAATTCAAGGTAGTTATTGCTTTTGCTTCTTTCTAAAGAAATTAGAAAAACTGGTGAGAGGTTACAGTAATGAGCCCTGTAGGAATACCAAGTCCTAAATGTGCTAACAAGTTAATCAATGAATTCTGATCCACAATTACAACACACAAGAATTTCGCTTTCCAATTTGAGATTCAGAAGAGAAGAAAAGTGAATTAATAAAATCAGCACATTTAATTAAGGACTATTTACTCAGAATTTGGAAAAGCAGTTTTGATTTGTTTTTTTGTTTTTTAATAATAAAAAAAAGGACACTGACAAATTATGCATCCAGTACAATTAGAGAAAGAAAAATAAAGGAAAAAATAATAGCTAAGGTGGGCCTCCTTAACTTCAGTTTGGGACATCAATATTTATAAACCATGGTTCGCTGGGATAATTACTAACATTTAACTGATCTAAACTGTGATCTTAATGACTTACAGTGAGCCTCTAATTATTTAAATATAAATTACACACACACACAGTACATTTTAACACAATTCCAGTGGATTGTATGACTTTTGTTTATAGGAGTCACTCATATGATAGACTGGGGAAAGCACAGCATCTTAGGACCTAAGAAACCTTCTGAAGAACCTTCCGAAAGATGGCCCTTTAGCCAGCTGCAGAGAGAAGCTGCCCTTGCCTCGCCCCGTCCTCTGCCATCTGCCAAGCCACAGCGCACTGCTCTCTCAGCGCCCTCGCAATACTCAATCTTCAGTCTCTTCATCCCTCCAGGGAACACAACTGAACTCAAAGAAGCAGACACACTATTCATACTTTTCTAATATTTTTTTTCTTCAATGAACTGGAAGAGCTGCTGGCTACGTGACTTTCAAAGCAGCATTATCCCAAATACAGGCTTTCTTTTAGCATCAAGGCAGAGTCATCACGAATGTAGAAAGAGGGTAGGACTGAGCGTGTCATTAGCAACCACGGCTGGCCAGCCAAGGCTGCGTTAGAGGAACGCACCGTGATTGGCTACGAAGAAAGGAAAAGCAAACAGCCACAGAGCCCGACCCATCATGATTACTGACACACACACTGCACAAAAGTCATCCGGGTAGAAAACAAAGGAGCCAGCAAGACCCTTACATAAGCCACCGTTTGTACAATGGAAATACGTAAAAATGGGCTGTCGGATTTCTCCACGGCACGAAGATGTCCATCTGGAAACAGACAACTCATCACAAATGTGTCACCCATTTCCATGGCGACGCAGCCCTCTGGAATGGCACTTGCCAACCGGCCTCTGTGCAGACGAAAGAGCCCTTCAGTTCTGACAGTGCAGCCACCACCACTGAAATCTGCTTTCCCTTTTGTTGAAGGCGCAGGGGCATCGATGTGGGACTGCAGGCCCCCTTTATCAGCCCGGCCACTGTCCCCAGCCCCAAGGTCCTGGCAACAGGACACTGAGCCAACCTGATTAAGGGGAGGGGAAGCAGTATCGTCTTCCTGCAGCTCCCGCACACCTGTTCACAATTTTTCTTTTCTTCCTGTTGGTCTTGTCAGGTGGCTTATTCAAATCCACATCAGAAACAGACTGACACCCCTCCCCATCTTCTGTGTGTGCAGTTGCAAGCTGTGCAAGCCAAACAGATCAGGGGAAAAGCCATGCTTTGGTGATACTCCTGGCATTTCATCTCTCAGGGGACATCAGAGAGGGGCCAATTGTTTCTGTGGCAGCTCCATCATGCCCAAAACACTGTTTCCCACCAAATCCCGGTACCTCGCTTTTGACATAAAGTATATTCTATGCATGTACGTTTTTAGAGTTAGAAGGGGATCAATTGGCTGGACTGCCTTAAGGTGAGTATGGAATCATCCCCATCTTCTGGATCCCCTCAATTCTCCCATTATGGATAACTTCCTTAGGCCTGTCCCAGATCTCCCAGGCTTCTCGGATAGATCTGTGACAAAGTTACTTTTGTAATCAATAGAACTGACTTGTAAAGGAGTCAGTCAGCTGGAGATGAGTACTGGAAGAATTTATAATACCGAAAGTATAAAAAAGGTTAACAATTTTCCTAAGTGTACATATTAGATGAGGAAGAAGGAAGAAAGCAGAAGACCCCTGTATATGCTGCACTCTGAGGTAAGAAGAAATCTTATGGTTGTATTTTTAAAATTATATGTTTATTCACCTAATTGTGCATTCAGTGGTTGCTTCTTGGGTGTGCCCTGACTGGGGATGGAACGCACAACAGTGGTGTATTGGGACGATGCTCTAACCAACTAAGCAACCCGGCCAGGGCTACAGTTGTTTACTAAACTTTCATACCTTCTCACCCAGCCTTCCTTTGATCAGTGGTACGTCTATAATAATAGACCCCATCTTTTCCAGACTGCTCCAATTTCAAAAGTTCCGTGTTCATATCCTCATCTCTAAATAGCCCAGCATCTGGACATCTTAATGAAATGAGCTGGATGGCCTCTTCGTCCAGAATCTGCATGAAGATTCTTTGGTGGACTATTATTCTTTGCGCAGGGAAACATGAGGGCTTGGGAAAGAAGGTACAAGAAGTATTTACAAAAACAGAAAAGCCAATTAAAAGAAACAAACTATCCTGCTTTCTAGCATAAACTTATTCCCCTTGGGCTTTTCCATTGAACATTCTGTCTTCCAAGCAAACTAAATTTGAGTCCCCAAATCCTGGTACAACTTCAAATTCTTCCCTATGATCTTTATTTCCTTACTTGGAAGGATTTTTTTCAACAAATGAGCATTCACAGTGGCGAGGAGCGCAGCCTCTGGAGCTAGAAGACCCAGCATTGCAGCCTTGGGCCAGTTACTTTTCCCTTTGTGCCTTGGTTTCTCCATCTGTAATATTTATGGTGCCTGATCGCACACGGACTCACGTGAGTTATCACATGAAAACAGTGCCCAGTCCATAGTAAATGCTCAATAAATGTTCATCGTTGCTGGTTTTGCAGGGAACACTATTTTTAAAGCATAAAATATAATGTAAACATCAACAATGACTTTAACCAAAAATTGTGACTTTACTGTGTTAACAAATGAGAGAGGAAGTGAGAAGGGGGTTTATTGTCCATAATAAGCTTTTAGTATTTTTGGGGGGCGCGGGGGGGACTACAGGCCTATATTACTTTATTGAAAATAGGAAATAATTTTGAAAGAATAATAAATAACATTTATTTTTGGAAAAAAGAAAAGTGATCCTTATTTAAGCAAGACCCGGGGTACGACAAAATAATGCTCCTCTGTCCTCTTACATATCTTCCCACTATTATTGCCACTGGCTCACAGCCTACAGTGAGGGCACCAGAGTGAACGGGTGAAGTTCCAATTTAGAATGAGTGTTTCAGAGTCTAAAGGGTGAAGGCTGCTCTAAAGAAAGTAACTGTGGGAGGAAAACCCCTTTTCTGAAAGGACAAAGAGGCAGGACGCTGGCACTACAAAGCAAGGATGGACAGATGAGGCCATTGAATTAGGAAAGAGCGGCCTTTACTGTGGAGCACTCCATCCACCTCATCAGCTGTTCAAGCCTCCATTAGTTAGTCATTCAACAAACATTCGTGCAACATTTGCTGGGTACCAAGCCCTGGACTTCCTCAGGGGCTCAGTCCTTTTGGTCTCAGGGGGTCCACTTTTCCCCCTGCTGGGTTCTCCAAAAAAGAAAAAAAAGATCTTTGAATTAAAAAATATCAATACGACAAGTACAATGTGGGCAAAACTGCCCACTTCAAGTCCACCTTTGGTCTGTGGATAGCCTCAATGTGAAATTCTTGGCTGATCTATATTTAGGCTTTTGAAATTTATATTATTCCCCTATGTGGAATCTCCTTCCCATCTCTCCGTTAACTCAGAGGCTATTCTAGCCCAAGTCTCACTTTCTTTATGAAATTTCCTCTTAATCTCTCTGGGCTACAAGTATCTCTTCTGCCTCCAAATTTCGAAAGTTCTCACTTTTCACTTCTAAAATTTGCCCAAAACTCCAAGTTATTTCCTTCACATATGAGGTGACGTAGACTAATGGCAAACTGTTCCAAGCTTAAGATAGAACTGAATCGTCTAAGAATCTCTTATATGTTGGGGCCCGGATGCAGAGCACTTGGACAATTCTTGAGTTCAAAGATGGCTAAGCCACAAAAAGCAAGTGCACAAGTTAGCTGAAAACTTGAAGTAAGTGGCATTACAAAGTTTTTATAACTAGTTAGAGTGCTTTTAACCATATGCTTGACTCTGGTGAAGGCTTTACCTAAACTGGAAGCTTCTAAGTAAATATAAAACTAAGCACAATAACATTTCTATGACTGGGAATACCATAGACAATACATGACACAAATATAAAATAGTATCTATAGCTTGGATCAAAATTTAGCCTCTTAATCACAGAAAATCACTCTGACTTTGTAAGCCTAGCTGCGTTGTACTTCAAAAAGTAACATCTCCAGCCCTGGTCGGTGTGGCTCAGTTGGTTGAGGCGTCATCCCATGCCCCGAAAGGTCACGGGTTCAATTTCTAGTCAGGGTACCTGTTCAGGTTGTGATGCTCCTTTGGGCGGCATGGGGCAGGCAACTGATAGATGCCTCTCTCTCTCTCTCTCTCCCCCGCCCCCCGTCTCCCTCCCTCCCTCTCCTTTTCCTCTCTCTCTAGAATCAACGGAAAAACATCCTTGGGTGAGAATTAAAAGAAAGAAAAGTAACATCCTCATTTCCAGTGGGGGAAGAGGCCATCAGGCTGTGATGCAACAACCTTATGCACAAAGCGGAGACTCGGCTGCAGGACCTCACTCCCCATCAGCACCTCTCCGAGTCAGGCAGCCCCGACTGATCCTCACTGTCCTCACTTGTAGCAAGTGACTTCGTTCTTGCCAATGCAATGATTATTAAATGATTTGCGGACAACGGCCCATTCTAAATGGTTTGAACATTTCTAAAATAAGGCTTTGGTGCATTTATATCAAATATCAAATACTCACTTCTTTTCAGAGTGTGTTTCACATTTAAAAAAAAATTAAAATAAGATGGTGGAAAACAGAATGGAGTTTCCTAAAAAAAAATTGAAAATGGAACTTCCATTTGACCCAGGGGTCCCACTTCTGGAATATATCCTAAAAACCCCAAAAGACCAATCAGAAAGAATATATGCACCCCTATGTTCACAGTAGCATTTTCTTACGATAGCTAAGATTTGGAATCAGCCCAAGTGCCCATCAGTAGATGAGAGGATAACAAAGCTGTGGGACATTTACACTACGGAATACTATGCACCTGTGAAAAAGAGGGGCCTTTTACCTTTGGGGACAGCATGGATGGACCTGGAAAATACACTAAGTGAAATAAGCCAAGCTGAGAAAGACAAATATCACATGATCTCACTTATTTGTGGAATCGAATGAACAAAACGAACTGGCCAACAAAGTAAGACCCAAAGCATGGAGGCATGGAACAGACTGACATACCGTATTTGCCGGCGTCTGTGTTCCTGAGAAGCATCTACGGTACCAGTCTATAGAGTGTGTTTTCTTTAGTGAATTACCGGTATGTTTACCGGTAATAAACTTGCACTGTTTTATGTATATGTTTGATTACATACAGCCTTGTGACAGTTTTCCTGCATGTCATAAGCATTTGAATATAAATTAAAATGTTAAAATCAAATCTGATATTGTTTTACCTTTTATTTGGTGTGTGGAAGGTGTGCGGAAGAGGGGGTAGTCTTATACGGCGAGTATATAACAAACTCTGTATTTTGAGTGGAAATGTTAGGGGGTCGTCTTATACGCCCAGTCGTCTTATACACCGGCAAATACGGTACCTTGACGTGGGGTTGCGGGGACAAGAAGAGATAAACCAAAGAACTTATATACTTACATGCATAGCCCGTGGGCACCAGCAATAGGGTAGTGAAGACATGGGGCAGGGGCTGGGAGGAGGGGGATAGTGGGGGGTAAAGTGGGAGACATCTATAATACTGTCAACAATAAAAATATATTTTTAAAAAGATGGTTTGATACATTAAGTTCTTCTAGTGGTGTAGAAATATAAGTTGTTCAAAAATAAGCAGGAAAATTATGTTTTTAGAGTATATTTGTGGAGAAAAGATGTGGGGGTTCTACTGGGGGAGGCATGGAGATTATACGTATTTGTCTATATCCCCCGTTATGATATTTCATAATCCAAAAATGTTACTGTCACCAAGTCTCAGAAGCCTGGTGTGCCCTTATTCTCCAGTGAAACCTAATGCTTGTTTATACTGAACACCGGGAAGAAAAGAGCTTGTGTTGGTCTGGCTCCATTTTGTCTTGCTTCATGTAAAACTCCTTTCAGCACACCCTCCCTCATAAAGGTGTTACCTTTTTCAAAAACATGCTATGAACTAAAGGGCGAAACGGCACCAAATGTTTAAATTGGTTTGATGTTTCCAAGTTGACTAGGGATACTGCATACTTTTTCCATGTGCTGATCGTCCATTTGTACTTCCTCCTGTGTAGCATCTTTTCGTATCCTTGGCCCTTTCTTTTCTTATTGGAGCTGTAGCGTTTTCCTTATAGACTGCTGTGTCAATAAGACATATTGACTGTAAACTACAGCAACTTATGAACACACTTCTGTCCTGAAAGGTCTGGGAACAACACTTCTTGGTTATAGTGCGGACGTGAGAGGAAGGAAGTGCCTGCTTTTTGTCCTTGAATCAAGTGCCAGGC
>NW_006297152.1:3784161-3789023 GCF_000327345.1 Myotis davidii
AGAAGACACAGAGAAGCTTCAGAGGGTGCCATCTTTATCCTGAAGTCAGCTGGGGGTGCGGGGCACTGGTGGGGATGGAGCGGGAGATGCAACAGCTGCCAGACCTAGTTCCTGCCTCCCCCAGAGCGCTCAGTCAGGGAGTGGCTGAGATGGAGGGGGTGGTCTACCCTAGGGGCAAAGGAAGTGCCATCGCACCTAATCCCAGCTCCTCCCTCCACGGGACACACATGGATCACAATGGGTGGATTTAAAGGCCTTCTCTTCTGGGCCTGGCTTTGTGACTTCACAGCTGTGTGCCCTGGAGGCAGAGGGCAGAGCTCTCCGAGTGGCTCCGTGTGCTGAGAGTGTGCTGAGAGGCCCCTGCAAGAGTGCCGCAGTCCCTTAGCATTCCGGGGTCTCGGCCATGTGTTTGGAAAAGACAGGATGAGAGGGGCCCTCGGCTGCCAGGACCAGAGGGTGACACAGCTTCTCTCACGGCCGCACCTTTAATCACGAAGACCGGACCCCGCAGACCCCATTCCTGAATCACTTAATCATTTCAGAGGCCAGACAATATGTTTCCTTCGTTCACTTGGGGTTCATTATCCAGGGACCAGGGGACTATTATCCAGTCACTGAGGGCCCCCAACATTCATCTCTGACAAGCGATAGAGCCAGCTCCAAGCCAGGCTGGGTTCCTGCAGGAACGCATACGCAACCAGAGCTCTCTATGGGAGGGGCTCATTTCTATGTCACGTCATAATAATTCCCAACCAAGACCCAGGAGGAGCAGAGGAGGCAGAGCCGCACCCCGAGAGGGAGGGCTTGCATGGCTGTGGGGCTGGCGGTTTACCAGGAGTCCCGGGAGCCCTGCTCTGGCTGTCCTGCACCGCTGGCTGGCTCTCTGCCCACCGCAGGACCAACTGCTGGGACGCCTGAAAAGTTGGAGACCAGCTCAGTCCTCCCTGCTGTTCGTAGTGGGGTTCCTGTTATCTTTAATAACCGTTTAAGATAAATGCCAGCCCACTGATAACCTTAATAATCATTCAAGACAGAAGGACGTCCGGTCCTCTATCCTGCCCTCTGCTTTAATGCTCATGTTAGCCCCGTGAGGCCCATATTCCAAGCCCCTTTTTCCAGTTGCAGAGATTAGTCCCTGATTGGGTGGTCAAGGGGCAGTGGTGGGTTCAAATCCAGGCTGGTCTGAGTCTAGGGAAGACATGTATTGGTGAGATGATAGAGGCTTAGAGCATGAATGGGTTCAAAAAGGATGTGGACAAATGTATAAATCACAGAGGTAGGAATAAAAGTTATAAAGACATCCAACCTTTGTAGGTAACATCTGAGAAAGCGTGAGGCCTCCCTGCTCAGGTCTCAGAGCCTTTCATCAGTGGATACATACTGTCCCTGTGCTCCTTAAGTTAGGGAATCATGTGCCATCCAATGAAGTGCTGTCACCCTTTTGTTCCCATGGCGACTGGACCACTACTGCCTCTATGAGAAAAAAAACTGGGTTGTCTCCAATATACAGTCAAGTAATGATTGCAAGAACTTTACCCAAACTTGTTATTTTGAAAGATAACTCCATTTTAGGTCCTCTGCTATTACTACTGTAACTCTGGTAAATGAGCTGAGCATTAAGACCAAGCAATAAATCAAGGATCTCTTTCTTCATGGGAAAGAGAAGGAGGAAGTGGAGGATGAAGGAGGAGAAAGAGCAAGAGGAGGAGGAGGAGGAGGAGGGACAGGTATCACTTATAGAGCCCCTTAATGTTCCGAATCCAGGTCTGACATACAGCAACCCATTTAATACAACAACTCTATGACGTGGAACCATTAATGTCTCCACCATCCAGATAAGGGCACTGAGGCACAGAGCATTCACTTATGTATCTATACCAGTGATGGTGAACCTCTGACACGCGTGTCAGAGGTGACACGTGAACTCATTTTTTTGGTTGATTTTTCTTTGTTAAATGGCATTTAAATATATAAAATAAATATCAAAAATATAAATCTTCATTTTACTATGGTTGCAAATATCAAAAAATTTCTATATGTGACACGGCACCAGAGTTCAGTTAGGGTTTTTCAAAATGCTGACACGCCGAGCTCAAAAGGTTCGCCAACACTGATCTGTACCATCTAGTGAGAGGGACTGGGCCAGGCCTTGAACCCAGGCAGTGTGACTCAGACTCCAGGCTCTTACTCAAGTTTCCCACACATATATTCTAAAGAGAATTTCTGATAAAAATTATCTCTGTGTACTGATTTCCATTACAGAACTATTAATGACATGATATCACAACTTGTATCCTCTCCCTGAATGAATGTCACCCTTAAGATAAACCTTTTCAGGTCAGGCATTAAAGAAAAAAAAGACATTATAAAATAGGACCTAAAATAAACATACGCAGTGATATTCTTTTCAGGGTAAAGTAGGAGTAACAGCAACTATGAAAAGAGACTCATAAGAGTGCCTCACGTGCCCTCCTTTGCATATGAAGTCAATCAGATTCCCCTCTCATCCAGAGGTCTGAAAGGTGAGTTGCTTCTCTAGGACTGGCAGTACATTTCTGCTGATTCATTTGTAGTCAGTCCTTCACTGCCATGTCCAAGATCAATAGCCAGGAATCTGTAGGGTGGTTGGTCAGGATGAGCAAAACATATGACCACTCCAGAAACTCTTCCCCACCTATTGTGGCTGCCACAGAGTCATCACAAACATTGAATAATTTGGCTAACTGTGTGTGTGTGTATGTGTGTGTGTGTGTGCGTATGTTGATGTCTGTGTGATTTGATTTTTTTAAAACATATTTTTATTGATTTCAGTGAGGAAAGGAGAGGGAGAGAGAGAGAGAAACAGCGATGAGAGAGAAGCATTGATTGGCTGCCTCCTACATGCCCCCTACTGGGGATTGAGCCCACAACCCTAGCATGTGCCCTTGACCAGAATCGAACTGATTTGATTTTTTAATTGAGTTCTGACTTAAGTGGATTCCTGTGAGGGAGCAGATTCTCAGATAATGACCCGGACAGAGAAAAGCATTTGCACTGGAGCATCCCAGCACCACCCCCCCCCACCCACCCCCCAGGCACCTGTCTCACCATCAGGCCAGATGGGCTCCCGCACTTTGCGAAGAGCAGAGCTAATGAGAAGATAATATGGCCTGAAGCAAAAACAAAACAAAAACAAAACAACAACAACAAAAAACCCCAACAGCAACAACAAAAAGAAACCCAAGGGGGCTGGGGTGGAGGGGAAAGTTTTGTAGAAGATTAGAGAAAGGGGGAGATTTCTGAGGTAGTGGAAAGACAGACAAAGGTCACCAGACTGGCAGAGAGCTAGAGATTCATGAGAGTTGATGCCAGTCCGGTGTAGAGTGGTTTATGAATGGAAGACCTCTTTGGGGTTCTTTGATGCTATTCAGTAAAAATGCAAACTGCTTTTCAATGATCTTTAGTGTTTCTTGTTAATAAGTCTCTGGACTGAAGCTGGCTTCCGGGGGCAGGAGGGGGATGACTTGATCTGGGTTATACAGCCGCTAGAAATTATTCAGTGGCAGTAAAACCATTCACAAGAACAGGAAGAAACTAGATAGAGTCGTTTTCAGTTAAAGTCATTGCCCAGTTCACAAGCATCGCCACTGAATTTTGAAAAGGGGAAAATGTGATAAAATAGTGTAGCTTCTCCACTTATGAAAAATATGCGTGACTTAACTTTCCCTGCAGATCTCATGAACGAAAGGCTCGAGTTCATGAAGGAAGGTCCTGGGGTTCTAGGGGAGGGCCCACACGTGGTTGGGAAGGAGGCAGAGGGCTCTCACCCTCTTTCTCTCCTTTCACAAGTCAGTACCTCTCCTCATGGGAGCTTCATTCATGTAAGATGAAAGATCACTGTGTGTCGCCAAGTTATTTCCCCCTGGCCTAGGGGACCAAAGTGTGTCCTGATGGTGACAAATAATGGCCCTTGGGAATGATGTGTCTGGGAGAGCTTATCGGGAGAGCGATGCAGTAAATAAAAACACACTACCTTCCTACTTTTCCAGCTTTATTTGTATTTAATTGACACACAGCATTGTACAGATTTAAGGTGTATGGTATGATGATTGAATATACTTACATATTGCAAAGTGATTACCACAACAAGGTTAGTTAACACATCTATCACCCCCCATAGTTACCTTTTTTTTTGTGGTGAGAACTTTAAGCTCTACTCTTAGCAACTTTCAAGTGTATAATAGAGTCACCACATTGTACCTAGGTCCCCAGAACTTCTGCCGTTTGTAACTGGAAGTTTGTACCCTTTGGCCAATATCTCCCCATTTCCCTCTTTCGCCGGCCCATGGTAACCACCATTCTACCCTGTTTCTATGAGTTCAACTGTAATTTCGAAGTCTTTGGATGCTTTAAATCAGATATTTTCAACATGTAGCAAAATATGACAGGCCTATGCAATTCTATACAACAGGCCATAGTTTCATTTTTCACCCTATGTGGCTAAGACCGAGAACACAGTCATTGAATTAGAACTTAAAAACCGGGTATCCTATGAATCACTAGATAGGAGGGACTTCTGTTGGCACAGAACGTCACCCTCCACTCCCAACCCTAACTGAAAAACTCGCGGGTCATGAAGCTCATATTTAATGGTTCCCCAAATACATACTGAACCTGGCCAGGTCTCACTATCCCCATTTATATCTCCCGAATCCAGACCACCTTCATCTCTTGCCTTAACCAGCCTCTGTCACTTCCTTCCACTCTTGCCTCTTATAGTCTACTAGAGGCCCGGTGCACACAATTCATGCATGGGTAGGGTCCCTAGGCCTGGCTGGCGATCAGGGCCAATCTGTGTGGCGACCAGTGGGGCGATTGTCCCA
>NW_006297152.1:3789812-3790386 GCF_000327345.1 Myotis davidii
ACCCTCATCTTTTCATAAATGCAAATATCCATTTACATTATAACTGGAGCATGAACTTAAATTACCTTTAAGGAAGTGGACTACACACACATCCCCCACGGCCTTCCTCCATCTTATTTTAATTTTTTTTTTAAAGGGCTGCACTTCCTCCTTTGCACTAATCCCTTTCCCTAGCATTGGCCCTTTTAAGAGACTTTACTTATGCAACCTTTCAAAAGCCATCAAAGATCATTTTCATTCACAGCTAAAAAATGTGTTGGCAATTATATGTTAGCAGGATATTATTTACACATACATTTAAGAAAATTCTCACCCTAGAACAGGGGTCCTCAAACTATGGCCCGCGGGCCACATGCAAATACAAATATTGTATTTGTTCCCGTTTTGTTTTTTTTTACTTCAAAATAAGATATGTGCAGTGTGCATAGGAATTTGTTCATAGTTTTTTTTAAACTATAGTCCGGCCCTCCAACGGTCTGAGCGACAGTGAACTGGCCCCTTGTTTAAAAAGTTTGAGGACCCCTGACCTAGATTATCCAAGAGAGCCCTATAAAAGTAATTGCAAGAGAGATTT
>NW_006297152.1:3794529-3808633 GCF_000327345.1 Myotis davidii
GCTAATGGGATGGGGGAGAGAAGAGAACTGCTGCTTTCCTTTTATTTTTCTCAGTCTGCCTCTCTCAACTCTTGCTACTGAGACTACCAGACCTCTGCCTCCAGTTCTCAATACTTTCTGATACCATCTCTGATAATAAGCCTGTCTTCTATCCCAGGACTAAGACTCATAAAAACATGATGTAATTCTCTGGGTTTGATTGGCCCAGCCATGTGGAAAAAGTGCCTTTCAATCATCAGGTTGCACTGGAACTAAGCCCAAGATTACCACATCTATAGTTAGTGACTTCCTACTCACAGTATCGATAAATATGGCTTCTCATGGCAAAGCTGGATAATTGCATTTAATCTTGTTCACATCTCATGTGTCTCAAAGAAAAATTACAGATAATGAGAAAGTTAGGTTCAAAGGATTGTGCGTATTATTGAATAACTAGAGGCCCGGTGCATGAAATTTGTGCACAGGTAGGGTCCCTCAGCCTGGCCAGCGATCAGGGCTGGTCTGTGGGGTGACTTGCAGTGCGATCGGCCCTCCCCGCCCCCCCTCCCGCCGCTCCACCCACCTTGGCTGGCCTGGAGCCTGTGGGAAGCTCCTGCATTGAGCATCTGCCCCCTGGTGGTTAGTGTGCATCATAACGACCGGTCGTCCTGCTGTTTGGTTGATTTGCATATTAGGCTTTTATTATATAGGATTCACCACATAGCAGCAAGAATATGCCTTTCAATGAAAAACCTAAGTCAGACTACATCACTCTTCCATTCTCTGAACCCTGTCCTGGCTTCTAGTACAGAATCCAGAGTCCACATGTGGCATGTACATTCCGACCCCAGCATCCCCTCTGAGTCTATATCACCTACCACTCTCCTGGCATGAAGGCCTCAGGATTCACGCTGGAACCTATCAGCTACCTTCCTCAGGAATTTGGTCCTGTGGTTCCTCGCCTGAAACACTGTCCCTAGATATTCTCAAGCCTTCCTCCCCTTCCTCAGGTGTCTGCTCAAAAATGTCAACTGCTCAGATGAATCGTCTAGGACCAACGAGTCTAAAATAGCTGCCCTGTGACTCTCCCCTTTTTTATTTTTCTCATGGCTCATCCCCGCCTGACAGTGGATTAAATGTCTCCCTGCTTATTTCTTGTGTCATCGAGGAGGTAGGCAAAATAAAGGCTGTCACTGTTTTATTATGTGTCACCTCTGCTACTAAAAGCCAACTGAATAATCTCTCAATAAACATTTTGTGAATGAATATTTACAATTTTCAGAGTTCTGTAGGAGCTGAAAGCATATTGTATTTTATTTTAATAATTGGCAATTCAGTAACTGCATTGGGGGAAATAAGGCAAGAAACGAAGGAGAAAAGCTGTGGTCAAAATTCAAAATCTAAACACTCTTTTTTAAAATAAGGAAACATTTCTTGAATGAAAGAAGGCAATGGGAAGGAAAAGATGAATGAAAAATGTTGCGTTAAATAGCTGAAACAATAAATGCCAAAAATGCTGGGGGCAACATGAAAAAGAAAATCCTTTTTCAAATATAGTTTGACAATTTCTTCTTTGGTCATAGATCAAAATCGACAGTGACATTTACACAGTGAAACACGGGTGCCTGTAGCTAGGAGGGAATTCAAATGCAACTTAGCTGATCTCCAATGTGGTTTTTAAAATGGAAATGGAACGTAATCTAAATGGAGATTTGTCCCAGTTTGGTTTTGTTTCACAATATGAAAATATTCATTAGTTTAGTAGATTGCTGTTTTAGCGCCAGGCCTTTTCACTTCAACCTTCATCTTGTACCCTCAACTTTTCATAAATGCAAATATCCATTTACATTATAACTGGAGCATGAACTTAAATTACCTTTAAGGAAGTGGACTACACACACATCCCCCACGGCCTTCCTCCATCTTATTTTAATTTTTTTTTTAAAGGGCTGCACTTCCTCCTATGCACTAATCCCCTTCCCTAGCGTTGGCCCTTCTAAGAGACTTTACTTACGCAACCTTTCAAAAGCCATCAAAGACCATTTTCATTCACAGCTAAAAAATGTGTTGGCAATTATATGTTAGCAGGATATTATTTACACATACATTTAAGAAAATTCTCACCCTAGAACAGGGGTCCTGAAACTATGGCCCGCGGGCCACATGCAAATACAAATATTGTATTTGTTTCCGTTTTTTTTTTTTTTTTAATTTAAAATAAGATATGGGCAGTGGGCATAGGAATTTGTTCATAGTTTTTTTTTAAACTATAGTCCGGCCCTCCAACGGTCTGAGGGACAGTGAACTGGCCCCCTGTTTAAAAAGTTTGAGGATCCCTGCCCTAGAATATGTTTTTCATTGATTCTTGAAAGGGAGGAAGGGAGAGGGAGAGAGAGAGAAACATTGATCGGGTGCCTTCCATAGATACTCTGACCAGGGATGGAACCTGCAACCTGGTATGTGCCCGATGAGGAACTGAACCAGGGACCCTTGGGTACACCATACGAAATATAACCAACTGAACCGTATCAGCCAGGGTGATTTAGATGTCATTTACTATTACAACCATAAGACTATTATCTCTGTTATCCCTTAGAATTTGACTTTCTGTAAGTTTTGACCGTCTCGTCTTGAAAGTGACCAGGTTACAGTACAGTAGTTCTTGACAAAGTCAGTCATCTGGGAAATTAAATGTTCTCTTTTTGACTGATTTTGTTTGAAATTACCTTCTATTTTAGATTTCATTATCCCTTTCAAATAACAGAACCAATGTCCTCTACACGTCTAACAAAAACTTTAAAACAGAAAGTCAGCAACTTGAGTCTCATGTTGACTAGCAAGTGCACAACACCAATTGAAGCATCGCTGGGTGAAAGATAGATAAAAACCCAGCCAGACAAGATAGAGGGCAGGACAGTGCCCCACACACTTCCAACTTTCTCATCTTCTAGCTCACGGTAATGCTTTGAAGCTACAGAAGATACGGGCAATACTTCTTTTTAATTTCTTAGAAGAAGAAAAGAATGACATCATGAAGCAATCAACACCTTAACTGACTCTGGACCATAAAGCTGTTCATTACTGAACATGACCACCACTATCATTTTATTTAAAAAAAATAAAAACAATGTGATAATATCATCTTTTCAGTGGCCCCATGGCTTCAGAAAAATGGAGAACTCGGAGTTGTGTGAGCTGTTCACAGTCTGGGGGCCCAAGTAGAGACTTCGAACATTGATGCCCAACTCTCGCAGAGCAATCACCTGCGCTCAGTCCACTCACTCCCAAGATGTAGAAACTGAAGCTCACAGAGGTCACCGTGGAGCAGAGACTCTGGCTGAACCCAGAAGTCCCCCAGCTCTCCAGCCGCTCCAGTCAACAGCTTCCTTATAAACTGGGCTGCCTAGGCGGCAGGCACTGGTTTTGTCCATTTTAATAAAACCTCATGCAGTATGTAGGCCACCGTGAACTCTAAGAGAAGCTACTTCGGCAAAGAATGACCGTGGAAAATTGGAGATGAACGGAGAGATTGAGATGCAAGTCACAAAGGATGAAGACAGCTCAATTTAACATTAGTCACGTGACAACTCCCACCCCACATCACCCTGTTGGTTTCTCCTCTTTATGCTTTGAAATGAAGAACCCACTGGCTAAAAATAAACTTAAAATGGGGAATTCTATCATGGTTATTTCCTAACTTTCAAATAGTTCTCAAATCTTAAGCAACTTATTGGGTACAGGTCTGAAAACAGGCAAATAAAAGCAGCATGAGTTAGCAAAGTTAGCTCTTTTTCCAGAGCCCTGAAGTTCACTGTCATCAGTTTTCACCATGGTGAAGTCCGTGTTGAGAGTGGGGGACATAAGACCTTTGTTCCGGGTAACCATTCCTAAAGGATACTTCTGAAAACAAGGAAAAGGGCCGCACCTGCTAGTATTTCCAGTGGCAACAGGTATATGAAAAACACCGAACAGTCTCTTTCTCAGCTGGGATCTTGACCACTTTGCTTTTCATTATTATAACCTAGGCAAGCAGTGACTTTAAGTTAAGAAGGAACGGGAAGATAAGGCAGCAAGGCATGGCGGTTACATGTACAGATTTGGGGACTGAACTGATAAGTTCCTATTAAAACCTATCCCATATGGTAGTATGAGAATTAAATGAATTCACAAACGGCAGAATACCTGAAATGATGCCTGCCATAGAAAAGGTACTAAATAAAGAAACTGCGTTTAGAACGTTTTCTAGATTATTCTCTTTTAAGAGTGATGTTCATCCTAGTGTGTTTCCAAAAAAAAAGTATTTAATTTTTTTAAAAACCTCCTTTAGAAAAAGAGATGTTAAAATATGTGGAAAATACACCAGAAGCACAGAGACTCGCCTGTAATCGGCGCCACCAGTAAAGCCTTTCTCAGTCAATACCGAGAGGCTTTCTTTTCGGCCCGTGTGCATATACAGTAACTATACATTGTCTGCCTGGCCGACATGGCTCAGCGCTTGAGCATCAACCTATGAACCAGGAGGGCACATGCCCAGGTTCAAGCTCGATCCCCAGTGTGGAGTGTGCAGGAGGCAGCCGATCAATGACTCTCACATCATTTATGTTTCTCTCTCTCTCTCCCTCTCCCCTCCTCTCTGAAATCAAAGAGAATATCTTTAAAATTTAAAAAAATGCATATACATTGTCATTCTATAAATGAAGACATTCCACATGCCCAAATTTCATAACCAGATTATTTTCCGTTTAACCTCAGAGAATTTTAATACAATGAAGTGAACAAACAGAAATACCCAAACAAGGAGATGAAGCCTCAACTTTGTAATTTTCTTATCTTCCTATCCCCAAAGTGTACAGAATTTGGGATTAATTTTTCCAGACACTTGGGTTTCATTTGGCCTAAGGAACCGCAGAGCCACACAGAGTCAGACCTGCCAATGAGTTCCCAGCCTCTAAAACATAGGCTTGCCCTCCCCGCTTCCTTCAGTTCAAAAATAAGTTCCCCAGATCCTAGTCAACAGGAGCTGGCTCAGGAACAGGGTACAATACAGGGGGTGTCTTCTTACCAGTACTAGTGACTATCTGCCAACAACACCACAAGAAACTCAATGTAGTCCTAGCTGGGTGTGCTCAGTGAATAGAGCGTCAGTCTGTGGACTGAAGGGTCCCAGGTTCAATTCCGGTCAAGGGCACATGCCTGGGTTGTGGGCTCGATCCCTAGTAGGGGTCATGCAGGAGGCAGCTAATCAATGATTCTCTCATCATTGATGTGTCTCCCTCTCCCTTCCTCTCTGAAATATATATATTTAAAGGGAACAACAACAAAAAAGAAACTCAGTGTACAACATGGCCCATAACATGTGTGTGCTCTCTCTTCAGAGCCCTGGAGTACACTGTCACGGAGGATTCATGGTGGTGAAGTTGGCACTGAGAGGCGTGGGCCAGCGAACTGTCATCAGTGCACAGGGTTCGGGCCAGCCCAACAGGCCTTGCAATCAACAGGGCTCAGTAAATCAAAGCTTGCTCAATGGATGAGCCGGCGAGAAAGGAAGACGTATGATCTGATGCTCTGCTCTTCCACTGGACTGAAAGTTCCTGGACTAGAGGAACCGTGTACAGTTACACTATTGTACTAGTAAAAATCCCCGAGTACACCTAACCCAGTGCCTCCTCTTTCTAAAGCACACGTCTGTTCCCTGAAGTTCTGAAATCAGACAGAGACTCCACGGGAACATATTACCTGTGTGAACATAGACAAGTTTCTCACTTCTCGCAGCCTCCACTCCCTCACCTGTGAATAGGCATCACAGGACCCGGTCAGTAACAGCTGTCATTATTTTTCAGATCAGGTCATTACTATCAAACAACTTATAGGTCAGGCACTATGATACGTGAGACAATGGCGATGTGTGATTAAATGATAAGAATTATCTTCAAGGAGTCAACAGTGATAAAATAATGAGTTCCTGGAGAGTAGCTAGATTCTTCTCTAAGAAGGAAATGCCTTTATTTTCCAATCACTTTACTCCTCTGTGCCCCTAACGCAGGCCTACAATGACTTTTCCCATTGCCATGGTACCCATGCACATCTGGGCCAACACTCCGTGTAGCGCTTTGTTTCATGTTTTCAAATGTCTATTTCATGCTGAATTACTTCCTGGGCCTAAATGGTGTTTTTTCTAAACTTGGGTAAACTCTGCGGGCAGGTCACCTGACTGTTTGTCTCCACACTCACCAGCCCCCGGGGCCTGGTTCGGATCAACTGGAGCTGCTCTCGCCTTGTAACTGGCCAGCGAACACCACTGGCAGAATTGCTATCTCCGGAGGACTTAATTGGATGAAGCAATTTTCCTCACTGTTGAGAATACTGTTATCAGAAACACAATTAAACTGTGACACCAATTTAGGATCACAAACTACTCAGCTGGAAATATTTAGCCGCTGAAGAACACTCAGGAAGGCCTCGTGGGTGAATGGCATGGCAGGCCGACTCCTGCTCTGTGCCAGGGGGATGGGCATGCCATTGCCACCTCTCTCTGTGTCCCAACCCTCCCTCTAAAAATGGGGGCAAAGACTCAGGGTTTACCTGCAGCAACCAGTGCCTACCTGCCTCTGAAGGCAGTAACTGTCGCTATGGTTTTAGGTTCCTGATCCTATCACACATGAAGAATATATGATGGCTTGAGTCTAGCATCTACTTTGTTGACACCACCAATGTGCTCTAATAAACAGAGCCATGTTGGATTCCCACGTGGGACAAACACCACACCATCAAGTGGTTGCATCCCCTGGCTCGTCTGGTTCTACGACGCTGTAGTGATAATACAGTCTCAACAGGGACTTGAGGCCTGTTCCCGCATTCGTATTTCAGGGTCTGTGATGACTAACCTGAGGTGAGGCTGAAAACTTACGTTAAGAAATCAGCAGCAGATCTGGACTTCCTGTTCAGTGTTTTCTAAATGCTCAATTTCCAGAGGCCTGACATAATTATGATTCCTGAACTGCCTGTGTGAGCTCTGTGGTGTTTTGAAAAATATTAGTGTACAATTTCCAAATATTTACAACTCTTGCCCTAATGTGAGAGTTTCTAAAGTCATTCCCCCACTGGTTTGGTAAAAGCTTCCCCGTCTCCTCTCAACATATCTGATGTCCAATGTACTGTGAGTCTTCCCACTGTCTCTTGGCCAGAAACTCCTGTCCCACCTCATTCCTTTGTCTATTATGCGTCTTTTAAGACTCAGCTGAGACCTTAATCATCCTCTTTTTTTTTTTTTTGTAGATCCTCACTTGAGGATATTTTTTTCCATTGCGTTTTAGAGAGAGTAGAAGGAAGGGAAGGAGAAGAAGGAGAGAGAGAGAGAGAGAGAGAAAGAGAGAGAGAGAGAGAGAGAGGTGGGAGAGACACATCCATTGGTTGCCTCTCACAGGAGCCCTGACTAGGACCAGAGATCAAACCTGATCTTGACTGGGATTCAAACCCTCCATCCTTTGGTGTGTGTGCTGCCACACTCTAATGACAGAGCTACACTGGCAAGGGCTTAATTATCCTCTTTATAAGTCTTCCCCTAGACCAGGGGTGGGCAAACTTTTAGACTCGAGGGCCACAATGGGTTCTTAAACTGGACCGGAGGGCCGGAACAAAAGCATGGATGGAGTGTTTGTGTGAACTCATACAAATTCAAAGTAAACATCATTACATAAAAAGGTATGTACGGTCTTTTTTTTTTCAATAGTTTTATTCATTTCAAACGGACCGGATCTGGCCCGCGGGCCGTAGTTTGCCCACGGCTGCCCTAGGCCCTGCTCACTCCTACTAGGTTTTAAATGAAACCAACAAGTGCCAGTGAGTGATCAGACTCTGTTTACCTGGACAAACAAGTCTGACAGTCAAACCCCTATTGTCCGGGGTTAGTTCAGTGACAGGCCGATCTCACTGGGACAGATCTCACCGGCCCTGAAAGCCCAGCGGAAGGCCTTTGGGAGAGGGAATCATGAAATCATACTTATCAAAATCGATAGCTGTCCTGAACGATACATATTAACTGGAAAAGTTGTAAACGGCACGGGAAAGTACAAGGACGGATTAAGAACCACCTGAAACTCCACGACAGAGAGCTTGCCATTGTTCATGTTTTGGTGAACAGCCTTCCAGACATTTCTTTCATGCACAGAATTTGACTCATACTCTGAACAAAGCAAACTGACAAACAAGGTACGCTGGGTTAAAGCCAGCATCTTCCTTAGGGAATAAAGTAGGTAACAATGGTACAGCTACAGGTGGTGTCAGATGGGTACCAGCCTTGTCCGTTAATATAAGTACCTAATCACTATGTTATAAACCTACAACTAATATAACATTAAATTGTCAACTCTAACTGGGAAAAAAAATTTTTTTTAAGTCAGCATCCTCAATTCCAGCCACAGTCCCATTTCTATTTCTTTTATGCACAGAATTTGACTCATACTTTAAACAAAGCAAACTGACAAACAAGGGATGCTGGGTAAAGCCAGCATCTTCCTTAGGGAATAAAGTAGGTAACAATGGTACAGCTACAGGTGGTGTCAGATGGGTACCAGCCTTGTCCGTTAATATAAGTACCTAATCACTATGTTATAAACCTACAACTAATATAACATTAAATTGTCAACTCTAACTGGGAAAAAAAATTTTTTTTAAGTCAGCATCCTCAATTCCAGCCACAGTCCCATTTCTTTAAAAAAGAAAAAAAATTTTTTTTATTGATTTCAGAGAGGAAGGGAGGAGAGAGAGATAGAAACATCAACGATGAGAGAGAATCATTAATCGGCTGCCTCCTGCACGCCCCACACTGGGGATTGAGCCCGCAACCCGGGCCTGTGCCCTGGCTGGGAACTGAGCTGTGACCTCCTGGTTCATTGGTCAACGCTCCAACACTGAGCCATGCTGGCTGGGCCAGTCCCACTTCTTTAGTTACCTGCACCGGCATGGCTCTTAGCTTCAGTTTCCCTTTGTATCAAGCGGGGAAAATAATGATAATCACATAGAAAAAGGCCTTACAAACTGTAAAATATGAGTCAAACTAGTCTTTTGATTGAAAGATAACACGTATTCACACACCTCGCACAGAACAGAAGCTGGTTTCTGCACAAACCCATCAAACACGTCTCCTGCCCTTACGGTTCTTCTTCAGACTCAGTGGAAACAAATTGGGTGGGGGACGATTTCCTTGCTGACCTCTGGGAAATCACAACACCAGAAGCCAACAGAAACCTCCCACGCCAGCACAAAAGTTACATTGGCAGCTAAGGACCGTCACGAATCAGCGCAGAGAGATGAGCCAGTCGGTGTGCTCCTCCTCATCTGCCCAGCTGCAAATCTCGGCCTCTCTGATGGTTCTGGGCACCCGAAACCCTCCTCCCAGCTGAGCGCACCTCCCACCTCTGCAGAGTCAAAGCAGAAAATGGGGGCAGCTGCCTCAGCCCCACCCCTTTTCTCTTTGATTCAGTAAGAAGTAAACCCCCAAACTGAAACCTGAAAAGAAGTTCTAAACACCACCACGGCCTTTCAGTGACTTAAACCAGCACTACCCAGTACAAACGGAATGTGAATTACACATGCACTTGGAAGACTTCTAGTAGCCACACTAAGTTAAAAAGAAACTGGTGAAGTTAATTTTTCAAATGTTACATTTAACCCAATATGTTCAAAATATTATCATTTCAACATGTAACACAAAAATTATTAATAAATGCCCTAGCCCGAGTGGCTCAGTGGATAGAGTGTTGGCCTGTGGACTGAAGGATCGCAGGTTCGATTCAGTCAAGGGCATATGCCTTGGTTGCAGGATCGATCCCCAGGAGGGGGCGTGCAAGAGGCAGTCGATCAATGACTTTTTCTCATTGATGTTTCTGTCTCTCTCCCTCTCCTTTCCTCTCTGAAATCAATAAAAATATATTTTTAAAAAATATTAATAAGCTATTTTATATTCTTTTCTTCATACTAAGTCCTCAAAATGCTGTGTATACCTCACACTGACAACCTACCTCACTTAGGACTAGTTATATTTCATGTGCTCAACAGTCACATGTGACTAGTGGCTACAGTATTGAATGGCACAGAGTTAAATATTATTTTCCCTGTTACTGTCTCATAAACACAAACAGACGAATTAATCTCCACTGTACACAGAAATTATTATAGGGAAAAAACAGTGATTTATTACTTTGCCTCCAGCTGCTTGGAATCTGGAATCTGACATATTTGAATTTGATAAATTTTCTCATTTAATCTTCACTATCACCTGTGAAGTTGGTCTCTACAGTATTTCAGATGAGTAACAGTTTGGCATGACATCACACACACACACACACACTCACCTGTTACATGTTCTTAATTTATGTAGCCAAAGATCAGAACAGCACCGAAGTCACGCAGCAATATAGAGCCCAAGTGAAAGAAATCAGCCAAACTCTTGCTTCACTGCTGCTCTTTCATGCTCAGTTTTATACCACGGTCCCAGAAGAAATTTCTATAGTACTCTAAGCACTTCCACTTCAGGGAGTAGTACTTATAAACAGTAGACTCTCTTGGTCCTTAAACCAAACTCAGCACCAAGCAAGGCCACCTGGTCATACAGGGGAACTGACATGGTCAGGGCCCAGCCTGATCGCTCTGCCTCCAGCTCTTGGCATCCTGGGAACTGTGTGTCCTCGCAGGACTATACAGTCCCTGCCTTCGGGGGACTCACCAGCTCCTAACAGAGATGACACATATAAACACACAATGGAAGATCAGGCATATAAACAAATAAAGCAAGTGTGTAAGTACAGTAGGAAGGAGAGAACTTTGTGAAGGTGTTAGGAAAGTTTCATGCAAGTTTAGGTGCAGTTCGGGAAAAGAGCAGGACTTAAGGAGCTGAAGGCAGGAGCCAGGGACCAGGCCAAGCAGAGGTGATGGTGCGGCGGGGGGCCTGGAGGACAGGGAGTGTGCGATGAGGACGCAGGTGAGCTGTCAGTCTGGCTGGAGGAGGGGGAACATGACGGACAGAGTATGAAACAAGGCTGCAAAGGTAGGCGTGAGCCATTTCCATGTTCACTGAGGATTTAGGATTTCACCAGCTGAGAAGTAAGGGCAATAGAAAGTTCTGGAGCAGGAGCACTGACACGACACGGGTGTACTTTTGAAAATCGGACACAACCTGACGTAGTGCAAGAAATGGACATTTAAAAACAAGCAAAGAACAAATACCCAATAAAGGGGGTTCATGGAGATCAGGCGAGAGGACACTGCACTATTCTGGGGTACAGGCTACCCCAACCTAAATTCTGGTGGTGGCAGGAAAACTGATGCTGAGAGAAAGCTGAGATTCATAGGATCTGGGAACTGGAAGGGACAACGTCCTCAGGTTGAAAGCCTTTTCTGGACTGGTAACCCTCATGCAAATAGGAAAGTCAACAGAACTAACGAGTTTTCCCCTCATCGGGAGGAGCTCAGAAGAGATAGTGACCTCAGGTTTGATATATTCATTTCCCAAACCTGTTCTATGCACCTACTTTAATAGACTAAGTGGATGACTGCTGAAAGAAGTCCAGTAAGCACCTGGCTTTCCTTAGAAGTTGCTTAACTCGTTTATGATAACGTGAACCTGCTGGTCACTTATGTTATGCAAACTGGTCTTGGCAGTCTGCTCAGCTGTCCTCTGAATGACCTCCCAGACCTGCAGGCCATTCTTCACATCTGCCCTGACCAATGAGGGAAGGGAATTCCCATCTGGAGATGAGCTTCTGGCCTGGATTTTTACTTCTGAAAGGGCCACAGTATGTAAGGCACAACTCTAGATCCGAAACTTGCTATGCTTTGGTATTTAAAGTGACAGAAAGTCTCCGGGTAAATGTCAGTGGTAAATTTCCGCGTCGATGACCTGAATTCTATGAAATCTAGAAATCAAGGCGCCCATTTCTCACTCAATCCTTCATGGTGGCATAGTCTACATAAACTCTGTCTCACACTTCTGGAGTGGTCAGTCTTCCAAATAAACCAAAATATCACAGAGATCAAACTGCTTCATAAAAAACCCCAGAAATTACCATCTGTCAAAACACATTGCTTGATCAATGCTCCCCAGCATGTCCTTGGAAGCTACAAAATTAAATTAACACCTTTAGAAAAAGGATCGAATGTGTGTGTGCACACATACTCCAGAGCCGGCCCCAAAATACACCACGCTTCACAGACTTTGTCAACACGTCAGCAACACATGGTAATAACATTTTCAAACATTTAAAAACGTTTAGCTTTTAAAAAGTGAATGAGGCTACTTTATTCATTAAAAAAAGGATGTGTGATATACAAAGCAGAATATAACTGTCCAGGTTGGAATATAATCTGGTCGTGGACTTCTCGTTGCCTCCCTCAATGGGTGTGGGGACCAGTCTCCAAAGAAGGCTGGTGGCACAGACCCAGGAGATGGAGAGCCTCTGGGCTCCCCTGGCACTGGCTGGGTCTTGTGACTGGTGCCAAAAGTGACATTCTTGGACCTTCAGGCCCAGGCATTAGGCTGACAGCGTCTACTTTATCTCTTAGAAGCACACACCCAGGTGAAAAGTTGGACTACCCAGCCAGAAAGAGGTCTAGGTGACAGGGAGTCCTAGAGCCTGGTCTGTCTGTTGAGCCAAGCTGCATACCTAGCTGGATGCACCTGCATGACTGAGCTCAGGCAAAAATAGCAGATGAAACCTAGCTACCCCATAGATTCATGTGCCGCTTCAAGCCGCTAACTTTGGGGTACTTTGTTACACTGAAACAATGGGTGACAAAAGATATCAAACGGGCATGGCTGGTGTGGTTCAGTGATTGAGCATTGACCCATGAACCAGGAGGCCACAATTTGATTCCCAGTCAGGGCATGTGCCCGGGTTGCGGGCTTGATCCCCAGTAGGGGCTTGTAGGAGGCGCCGATCAATGATTCTCTCTCATCACTAATGTTTCTTTCTCTCGCTCCCTCAGCCTTCCTCTCTGAAATTAATAAAAATACATTTTAAGAAAAAAAAGATATCAAATGGTTAAAAGTGGTCCATCCAGATCTATCATTCACCTGTGATCATATTGGCTATTGTACACTTCCACTGCTTGCAAACAAATTTCAATGGAGAAACACAGATAGGACCTGCTCTTGTGATGTTCAAGCACTAGCATTCAGTAGTATCCAGGACACTGGCACTGATGTGCAACACTGGACTCTGACAATTCTGCCCCCAGGCCCTTGTAGGAGGAGAAAAAAATGTCCCTTGATTGGTTTAGGGAGCTCTCTCCCTCCTTGTATTCCTGCAAATGTTTACTAGAGAGAATAACGAGATGACAAATGCAGGAGTGAATAAAACTTCAATATGAGTATTAGGAGGATAAAGAAAAGTTAGAGGCCGCAGCTGCACTTTATGGCATGGGCATGCACGGCATGGAGCCACACAGACTGGGCAGGCTCACGCTGGACTGGATAATCAGCCCCATGTTTGGACCCTCTCTACATCTGCACCCTTGCCATCAATGCACTGTGGTTGGATGTACTTCTCTGTCTCTTGTCTCTGAAACTGCTCACGTGACTTGACTTGAATGTTGGTACCAGTGCCAGCTCTAAGCCAAGCTTAAGAGGCACCCTATGTATCGCTTGCGCATTTGCCCTTTGCAAAAGGAGGGCATGCCCCCTTGGCTCCCTGGTCCCAGGAGGAAGATGAAAGACATGGGGCAGAGCCACTCCAGCTGACCCACCAACTCGTGATTGAGAAAGACGTGCTCACTGTTGAATGCCGCTGAGACCCGGAGGCAACAATTGCTCAACACAAGGCTCCTTTATTAAATACTAACATTTGCAAAATACACATGGTGCTTTCGGGCAATAGAAAGTCTTCTCAGCTATAAAAGTTATAACTAAGTTAGCAAATGGATGTTTAGGTTCCAATGAGCCATTTTCCCAGAAACTGTGGTTTCAATGATCTAGATTCTAGTTTTATTAAGACGCTATGTTCCTGGTCTCCTTAGCTCGAAAGCCTACGTAGTCAACACTAGAAACAAACTTGTTCCAGGAAACTAGTACTTCTTTTTATCTTTTTAATTTTTTATATTTGTTATTGATTCCAGAGAGGAAGGGAGAGGG
>NW_006297152.1:3808793-3810203 GCF_000327345.1 Myotis davidii
AACTGGCCGGGCTAGTACTTCTTCTTAAAGAAACAAAGTCCTCCTCCCCATGTATACCCGTCCACCACAAGCAGAGCATTGGGCCTTCCATAACATTCCCAACTCGTCACCAAGGGACTGAACCAGCCATTACCCTGGATCAAAGCCTAGAGGCTCTAAAGGCAGTAGAATTGTGTGACAATGACTGTGTAGTGCAACTTCAGCTGATTGCATGGAAACATTATTTCAATGAGGTTCTTGATCAAACATGAGATCAAGAGGTACTTTTATGAATACAAGTGCCATGTAAATGCCAACTAGTGTGTATTACTGATCAAGTAACTCAATAAAAACTGCTGCAGCTGCCTTGTACTAACTGGAATTTTGTACTAACACACAGACAATACTTCATCAGAGCGATACTTGATCTTCCAAGGAACAAGCTTAAGGTCAGGTGAACTCAAAAGTCTAGAAGTGGCCGGGCAGGCAAAGTCCATGGGCAGTGAGTGAACTGACCACCAGGGAGGCTTCGTGGTCACTGGAGGTGACAGCCTAATGCAGGGGAAATGCTACCCACTCTGCCATCCACACACTTTACCAGCTCACAGCTCAATTATGAAGTTGAAATCTATTTTAATAAACACTGTCTTTATAATTATTCAAAGCATGTGTATACATTTTTGAGGGGCACCCTGTATTTGCAGGCCAGATGTGGCCATAAGTTGGCAGTTTGTGACCTTCTCACTAGATATTCGACAATCACCTTGAGACATCATAGAAAGGCTAAAAATGATTATTCGATTCATTGTATTTGTATTTGTGACTCAGAAATGTTATCATTCACATAAAGAATAACTCTATTAACAACCCCCCCCCCCCAAATGCTTCACTCTCTCATTTATTAATCCTCACTCTCTTCACTTTTGGACCTGTTTTCAGGCTTATAGTTCTGCCAGAACACCCCGTGGATGCTGTCCCATACACCTATTTATGTCCTATTGAAAACTTGATTTAAATGCTAGCTTTGGCATAAAACCCCCATGGTCCTCCTCGAAGCCCCCTATGTATAAGTTATAATGAAAATTGTCCAATGTATGAAATCTGCATTGATTTCTCTCACATCTCAGCCCTTCCCCAACACCCCCAAATGGTTTAACATGATAACACTACAAGGATTCACTCCCTCAAAAGTGAAAGGCCTGGATCAACAGGTCAAGACTGAAGTTCAAGGGCACTCACCGCCAAACACATCTCCGTTCTGGTAGTTTTTCCCTTTCTGGGCTTCCTCTTCATTTTGAACAGTGGCAACATGCTTGGCGGAGGCACAGCCCATAGTCTCATTCGCTCAGCTTCAGCCGGGCTGAACTGCAAATCATCTCTACAGACACGGGGACATTTTTCTTCTCTTTAAACACGAAGAAAATCCGCCTT
>NW_006297152.1:3810219-3814056 GCF_000327345.1 Myotis davidii
TGCTGAGTTGCGAGATGTGCGCACCTGCAAGAAGCAAAAGCTAGATCAGAATGAGTGAGACAAAGCCCATGTCTGGGAGCCTTGCTGTGCTGTGGGACAAGGAATGTACCAGAATCCCTGCACGGCCTCACTGTGCTGGGGTTGGCACTGAGCCCTGCAGAACGCAATGCAACATGGACCATCCTACCTGATCCCTGCTCAGCAAGCAAGAGCAGAAGGCATAGACCCTACACCACACATGGCTGAACTCTTTAAGGAGATAAAAATATAGATACATATTTATTTATTCAAATAAATATATGAGTACTATTACTTGGCAGACACAGGCAAGCACGTTTGCTAATGTTCTGGAATATCAGAAGCCTTCAGAATTAGGACAGCATGCTCATGAGATGCACATCATTTGGGCGGCTGGAGAAAGTTCTTCTTCCCCATCCTGCCCTGCAGGCCTGGCCTCAGCTTCTCAGATTTTTCCAGGAGGAGGTGGCTTCCTCTTTAAGCTGGACGTGGACTAGTTTACACATTCCTGGTGGGTTCTGTAGATAATTCCAGCATTTTATTTCACCGGAGGTGACATTGTTTTGTAGAATGAAGGAAGGAGATGAGGGCAAGGACTTCAATTTACTTTTGTCCATTTCCTGCTTAGCTAGTTGAATGTTTTAAGGATTGAGCAATGTAGAAATGCGAAGAAAACAAAGCAGCTGTCTATCTCTTTCAGAGTCTTGTGTCTTCATTTGATCTCTGATGAACGACAAAGGAGATAATCCCCTGGGTAAGTGAATTTACCGTCCCCCACCCCATCCCAGGTCATGGCCCAAATTCTCAGGGTTTGCTCTGCTCAGCTTGCTCATTTTTATTTCTTTTACTCTTTCATTATCCGTAACCTGTCATTGTAGATGACTTACTTCAGTCTTACGGATGTTTCCTTTCGACCATCTACCCATTCATTCATCTCTATCCATCCCACCGTAATACAGGCCCTGACCTCTTCACACTCATGGCAGGAAAAGCAGCATCAAGCTACTGCTCTTAATCTTCATTAGCACCCTCCTCTCATGACTCTCCTGTCTCCTTTACAAAGAATTGATGCTTCTCAGTCCCAAGAACAGATACCAAAACGCAGCTGTAGGCTTTCTCTTCCAACAAGATTGCTGCCCCCTGAGCCCCTCTTCCTAGAGAGTGAGTGACATGTATCCATCGGTGTCATGAAATCAAGTCATTTCAACCATAAAATCTCAGCAAAGGGAGTTTTTCAAATTATCCTAACACTACAAGTTAATTCTGACTCAATCTAATAAATGAACTGAGATACAAAGGTAATGTTCTTAAATGGAGCCAAGCAAATGCAAATTTCAATATACTAGTAAACTCTATGGCTACCACACTGACCATGTCTTTGCATAGTTGTCAGACTATGTTCTATCACTGGTTGTATTAAGTCATTAACAGTTGGTAGAGTTTTACAATCAAGAAAGATTCTCCCCCCGCCCCCAGCCTATGCTTATCATTTTTCTATATTATTAGGTAGCCTCGTATTAAAACATTTTCATGGTTTTAAAGCTATATGGAAGACACACATCCCTATTCTTATATTTAGCAATAATCCCATTAAAGAAACAGTATTTTGATTTGATGGTCTATTCTACTGGCCTATAAAGCTTAGGGACTTGATGGGGTACATGTGCCCACATTCATTTTAAAAAATCCACACAATACAGTGTAGTAAGTGCCACGAAAGCAGTTTCATAAGAATCTATGACAATGCAGAATTCAAAAAAGGAGATTAAAGGATGACAGGGCAAAAGCAGGATTAAAAGAGGAAGTGCTATTTTGTAGGGTCTTAAAAGTTCGGTAGAAATTTGCCAGGCTGAGAAGATAGTAGCATCATCCACACGTAAGGAACCACCTGGGCTAAGATACTAAATAGAATGTGGAAGAGCACAGTGTGTGGGAGTATGTGTGTGTGTGTGCGCGCACACACTTTTGGGGGGGTCTGAGGAGGCCTTGCTAACTTTATCCTACTTAAAGATAAACTAAAAAATGTCATAAGATATAGAAAGCCTCATTCCAAATTTTTGTATAATAAAACACAGGATCTCTTTATTTTTAAATTTATTGGGGTGTACTGGTTAATAAAATTATATAGGTTTCAAGTGTACAATGCAATGATCCGTCATCTGTATATTGCATTGTATGCCCACCACCCAAAATCAAATTTCCTTTCACCATACACTTTCTGATCCTAACTTGAGCATACCCTGAGAGATATTAAATTAGTAGAGTCCAAATCCATTCTGTCAATCCATCATGGTTTTCAAAGAAACATCATTGACATATGAGACAAGAAGAACTATAGGAGTCGGATTCAGTTGTAAGGGTAGAAGAGGGATTCCTAACCAGGTGGCTGCTAAGGGTTGCTGTGATTGCTGCTGCTGCTGCTGCTGCTGCTGCTACAGGTCTGCATTCTCCGCCAGCACTTCTCAGGGCTGCACCCTCTTCCTCCACTCCTCCAGCATGACCAGGGAAGATCACAGGTGTGGGCTCCCAGAATGAAATCCTCCCTTTTTAAAAAGGAATGTGGGCAAACCACCTCACACGTAGGTGAGCAACCCAACTTGAGAGGAGAAACCTCACTTGCCTCCCTGCCTGTTGCCACCTCTTCCAAATAAACAAAGTGAAAATAGGAGGGAGAGTGGGAAACCTAACACAATTCCCAAAGGACAGGGGAAATCCCATGACAATTCACAGTTGTCCGCTCTGGGATTCTCTCTTTCCTCATATGTGGTCCAAGAAGTACATGTAAGGATCGCAGACATGAATTACCCTTTGCTACCTACCTCGGAAAAGCACGGTGCAGTGTTTTAAAGTTGTGTTTGTATCAAAAATCTTACTTGACTTAAAAAGTTGAAATCACATGAAAATCAAATTCATGGCAGCAAGCTAACAAACATGAAACATCCTATATAATAAAAGCCTAATATGCAATTAGGTCAAACAGCGGAATGACCAGTGGAACGATTGGTCACTATGATGTGCACTGACCACCAGCCAAGGCAGGTGCCAGTGGGGGTCACTCCCATTGCTCCACCGGTCTCCCCACAGAGGGAGGCGACCGGCGGCAGTGGGGGGTGGTGCCAGCAAGCAGGCAGCGCCAAGCTGGCCAAGGCAGGTGCCAGTGGGGCCCCCTGATCGCTCTGCCTGTTGCCCCAGAGATCGGCCCTGATTGCCGGCCAGGCCTAGGTACCCTACCCATGCTCAAATTTCATGCATCAGGCCTCTAGTTTAAGAATAATTTTTAAAGGCCTTTTCTGTTATTCATGCTTGGAGGTGAGGGGCATGTTACCATCCAGATTAGATGGGATTTATATTCAATTCAAGTGATGACTCAGGACGTTCCCATGTATTATATTTTAAAACACAAACACTATTGCCTAATAGGAGCACTCTCCAAATCATAAATAGGTGTAGATTTTGTTTTTGAAACATACACACTATATATTTTACAGCGGTAATATCAAGACTGATGTTTTTAAATTTTACTTCATCTAAGTATATGTTAATATCTTGCCCATTCTGAAGGTGATATAAAGCCATTTGAGAGGCATCAAATCTTAGTAAAGCTGATGGATTGCTGGGGAAAGTGTTTTACTATGCCATTTGCATTCTGCACATAAACAATTATCCAATCACTCATTCATTTAATCAATGGATATTGACTGAAAACTACTGACAGATATGTGTTTGGTGGGTATTGGGGATAAGCCAGGATAAGGTTTTCCTCCCAGTCCCCACAGAATATGAACAGAGAAGGGAGATCATTAGAAATGTTAGGGAAAG
>NW_006297152.1:3814079-3816243 GCF_000327345.1 Myotis davidii
AATAGAATATGGGACGAGCTATAATTATAAGAAATATCAGTCATGATGGTTCCATTCTGAATAGAGAAAGCACATTGTAACCGGGCTGAGAGTTGTACGCCCTGGGACATGGGAGCTAACTTTGGAATGCAGTCCATCCCCCTTTTCTGAGAACTGCCTGGATTAACAATTTGGTTACTGAAACAATCGGTCCCCCGAGGCACCTTCCCCCTGCGACCCCGCCCCTCTCCAACCCACATTGCCTGTAATCTGTAACCTTTATACCTTGCCTACTTTCCCATGCCTGTAATTCCTACTTTCCCATGTAATCATTGTCCTTCTACCCAATATAAGCAGCTGGTTTATGGGGAAGGGTAGAGCAGATTTTTGTGGATGACCTGCTGGCATTATTGGAATAAACACTCATACTTTGTATATTATGACTCAACCCTGTCTCTGCTTAATTGGCTCAGGTGGTGACAGGCAGCCTGGACCCATTGGTTGACTGATTTCAGAAAGACCAGCTTTACAGCAATGTGGTTGGTACACATATTGCAGGTTAAAAACAGGATGACAGGGGAGTTCGCCCCAGGGCACCTGATTCAGCCTTGGGAGAAGGAATGTAAAGGAGGTAGGGTTCCTGGTTTGAGACTTGACCCGGGAAGGAAAGAAGGGAGGGAGGGAGGGAGGGAAATTTGAGACTTGACCAGGGAAGGAAAGAAGGGAGGGAGGAAAACACTAGAACACCCCTGACTGCATCTTTTACAGCCTGATGTAGTCAAGGTTTCATTTCTACTGAAAACTCTCTTACTTGACCTCAGTCCAATCAAGACCTCAAATTGAACAGATCTTAAAAAATGTACCCCTACAATGACTGCTCCAGTAATCTGCGCAAAAACATTTCCCTTCTGTTTGTATTATCCTTCACATAAACACTAGCATAATTTTTTTATCTTCCATTTTTTCCATTAGCTTTGCTCAGCCTTTCTCTCCCAACCCCCACCCCCTCCATTCATCTACCTTCTTGAAACCATACCACTTAGCGAGGTAAGTCTGACGGTGCAAACGAGCATGCAGAGACCACAACGCTGGGCAGATCTGAGAGTCTCGTTTTCACATATTGTTATGAACACCATGCTACTGCTGAACTCACAGATCGCAGCGTGAGAATTAAACTGGAACATCTCTTTGATGTCTGATGGAAGCTTCGAATACCAAACCCCAATGACGATGATTTTTTTAAAACTAAATAATCTACATGATAGGATCCGTCAGCTCCTCTAAAACCGTGGGGTCTAATGAACCGCCCATGGCTTTGTGTACAAGTTTTCCCAAATGGTTGTATGGCTACATAACCTGTCCCATGGAATAAGGCGTTCCGTATTCACCCATGTACACTTTTTTGGGGGCGGGGGGAGCACAAGTTCTACTCTCTTAGCAAATTTCAATTATACAAAACAGTATTATCATATAGGCACCACATTATATTTATATACATTAGATCTTCAGACTTTATTTATCTTCTAATTTAAAGGGTACAAAGTGTGTACCTTTTTACCAGCCCTCCTTATCCGCCACCCCCACCCCCAGCCTCTGGCAACCACCACTCCTACTCTGTTTCTAGGAGTCTGACTAACGTGATATTATGCAACCATACAGCGTTTGTTTGGCTTTTATTTTACTTAGCATTATGCCCTCAGGGTTTACCCATGTTGTTGCAAATGGCAGTATTTCCTTCCTTGTAAGGAAATATATCACATTTTCTTGATTCATTCACCTGCTGATGGACACTTCGGTTGTATCCATACCTTGGCTACTGTGAATGGCACTGCAATGACCATGGGAGTGCAGCTCTCTCTTCCAAATAGTGGTGTCCTTTTCTCTGTATATACGCCCAGAAGTGGAATTGCTGGTGGCTTTTTTCTTTACTTTAATGTTTTGAACTGGAGGAATAGTTTCATCAAAAAAACGACTTTTATGAAATTGGGAAGAAAAAAAAAAGCAACATCTGTTTTTAGAAAAATCAAAGATATCTGACCCTATTTTTTTTAAAAAAAATCCACGGGAAAATATTCATATTTACATAATATGATGGATAATTTCACTTTCCAACAATCATTCAGGGACTTTTTCATTTTGGATAGAAAAGCTAAAAATATTACAAACAGTTTCCTTGTCAAGAAAA
>NW_006297152.1:3816809-3836571 GCF_000327345.1 Myotis davidii
TCAACCAAAGGACTTGTATGCATGCATATGAGCATAACCAATGGACACAGACAGTAGGGGGGTGAGGGCATGTGCTGGGGGTGGGAGAGAGGTCAATGAGGGAAAAAGGAGACTCATGTTATACTTTAAACAATAAAGAATTTAAATTTTTTAAAAAAAGAGGAAAAGAGACAGCCACATTATTAATAGATCAGGAGCAAAGTACCTCTTTCTTCCTTTGATTAAAAAGGGAAATCAAGATAAGGCGATATCTGAAGACTGCTTTCTTTTATTGAAGAGTCAACATCTAAGCTCCATAGAGAAAAAAATATATGTATAAATAACTAATCAGTCTGTTTGCCCATCTGCTCTGCTTCACTAAAATGAGTGTTAATACAGCAGCCCGCTGGGAGGAAGGACAGCAGCCTACAGTGATGTCTAGTCATGAAGCTCTTATACCCTAGGGCTACTGTTCCCCCCATTTCACACTCCACTGTGCACATTAAAAATAACACATGAAGAGATGCCACATGTGACATGAGAATAATCTGGGAAAGTCAGGCCTTCCTGGTACAAGCAATTGCTGGCATCAGAGGAGATATTCGTTCCTCGCCTCACACTCATTCGGTGGCGTGACAATCAACAATATGCTATTATCCCCAAAGAAATGGGAAGTGTGGCTTCTGCTTTCTTTATGGGAAAACTCTCACTTCCCCAAATAATAATTGCATGGAGGTGTCTCTCAGAAACAAGACATCCCAGGCAAGATGAGACATTTCTGCTGGATTTTCTGCAGTGAAGGGTGGGGGTGGGGAGGCAAGGTGACAAGTGGCAAGAGCGCTGGAATGGGAGTGGGCTCAGGTCACCTGCCTGCCTGGGTACCAAGGCTGGACTTCCTCTGTCTGACCCTCTCTCTTTGATTCTATGATCTACCAGAAAATATGCCCAAGTGATGCTAAGGATGAAATTACCCCTTACAAAGAGGCCAATTATATATATATAATTGATTTTTGACAGAGAGGAAGCGAGAGGGATAGAGGGCCAGAAACATCGATGAGAGAGAAACATCAATCAGCCACCCCCTGCACACCCCTCACCCGGGATGTGCCCGCAACTAAGGTACATGCCCTTGACTGGAATCGAACCTGGGACCCTTCAGTCCGCAGGCTGGCGCTCTATCCACTGAACCAAACCGGTCAGGGCCAAAGAGGCCATTTCTTACCTGAAGCCAATTTATTTACAAACTTTACTTCAACGCTTACCCAATTAGGACATCCTTGCAAGTTTTTGTTTTCCAAAAAATTTTTTATGAGACCTAAAAATTATCACCAGTGATGTTGTGGCCCAAGGATGTTGATTTTAATGATGCACAAAGTGAAAAACAAAACAAAACAAAACAAAAAAACACGAACAAAGCTTAGTAGTTCTACCATTTCCTCTTTTCTATCCAGCTTTTAATAAAAATTAAATGCATTTTAAAATGATTTCTTGTAGGAAGCTGGTTAGAAAAAGTTTGTGAAATAATTATTCTTTAGCTAAGGATTTCAGAGTTTGATGCTTTATCTTGCACCTGCAATCTCTACTTCTGCATTGCCTGCACATATGCTCACAGGCTCATGCATGGCTGGCACTATTTCTGGGAAGGCAAGAGAGAAAAACACGACATCCTGATTCAAGTCACCCATCCCACACCAGGGAGGACCTATGCAGAATTATGCTGTTTCTAGAATTGCTCCTCGGTGATCAAAGCCAACGGCAGATATTCCTGGACTTTGAGTTCTCTGACTTCTTCCCACTTTCAGGATTCAGAATTCCAAGAGTATCTGCAGGACGCTGTCTACCTGTGTCAGTGGGAAACCTTCTGCTTCATGACACCCTAGACAGGGACCTCTTGGTGGCTCCGCTGCTGGTTCCCCTTGTCAGTGGGACAAAACCATGTGATTTCTTTGTCAGGACCCTTATAATAACAGCAGTTTCCCCCTCTTTTGAAAAATTGTTTTGTAAATGCGGGTAGATAATGAAATGCTTTGAAAAGCACTTATAAACGCAAAGTAATATTTTCCTGCGCATACTGTCCTATGCCAGGTGCGAAACATTACCTTTCAAAGCCGCGGCCTTTCACGAACACTGGTTGGAATCGGTTTGCCCAGAGGACTCCTATAGGCAGCCCCAGAGAAAATGAGCGAAACGGATGGAAAGGGAAAGACAAAAATCGAGAAGTGACAAGACACTGAAAGTAGAATAAGTGTGAATTACTATAACAGCACAATTTGATTTTAATGTAAACAAAGAAGTCATGATCCTTCCTGAATAGCTGTGAAGAACATTCTGGGTGATCTGCATGTTGAAATGTATTGTGAAGAGCGGATATGATTCCTGCCCTGGAAGGGCTAAGCACTCAGACACGGCTAACAGATCATAAACAATAAAATAAAATTCCAGCCCACCTCCTGGTGTGGCTCAGGGGTTGAGCTCCAACCCAAAGTTCAATTCCTGGTCAGGGCACATGCCTGGGTTTCAGGCTCGATCCCCAATAGAGGGTGTGCGGGGGGCAGCCGATGGATGAATCTCTCCCATCATTGATGTATCTCTCTCTCTCTCCCTCTCCTTTCCTCTCTCTGAAATCAATAAAAACATATTAAAAATAAAATTCCAATGACTAATGCACATCACAGGGAAAGGGAGGATCAGAGATGTTCTCGAGAGTCATAGGCTACTTCAAGTTAATTAAATTAGTGCTTGCCTCAGCTTTATTTTATGCAACAAGAGATGTAAGAACATCAGCATACTGTGCTACTCTTAGACCTTCAGAGAGCACTGACTGATGAGGACAGTGAAACAGATGACATGGCACTTTTGAGCTACTGATCCTCTTTAACACTATAAAGTACAACAGAACTGTAGTTGGACAAACCCCTGGCAAATGTGAATGTCACTTTCATGTGCCAAGGACAAGAGTCAAATGCCATTGATACTTGTCTGATGCGCACATGGGAAAAGCACGCATAATGTTTTCATCACGCAATTAAGAGCCTCAACTTTACACAAGACTACTGGGATCCAAGTATTTTTTTACTCGATTCCCATCTCTACGCTTAATACCGGCCTGGCTCATACCTCGGCCTTAAACTTCTTACTGCGGTAGATAAAAATAAATACAACCAACAGACACAAAATATATGAATTATCTAAACTAATCATTAGGAGCAAATGTGAGAATCATTTGCAAACCAAAAAAAAAGTCTGCTCATATTTTATTTGAAGACTATGGTATTAATATTTGAGTGTAGATCTATTTAATGGCCTCAGAATTGTATACTTTTAACAAAGTAATGTAGTAACACTTTGAAAAGATCTGAATCCTAGAAACTGATAAACAGTATTTCCCTCAAAAATCTAAACATGAGTCCTTCTTCCCTCCCCGAATAACCTTTCCTCCTTTTCCCCCCTCCATACTAAAATAAATGAAATCACCATTAGAGACTGGTGCAAACTCTGGTCTAAGATCTCTCTCTTTCTCTGTGCCCTACCTCCGGTCACGCTCTCCTAGGTCTGAGAAGGCGTCAACAATCATCCAATGATTGAGTGAGCCCACCACGCCTGCTGGGCAGAGCTGCTGACTCAAATAAGCGTCCCTAAGGGGAAGCCTTGGCTATCTGGAATTCTGTCTGCCAGAACCTCCGAGTGCCATCCAGAACAGCTCAAGATCTGGAAGTGCCTGAAAACTTAAACAAAGCAAAAAGGTAAAATATTTTTGTTGGTGAAGGACTTAGTGTCTCTTTCTTCCTCACACTCACACACACACCATAAAAGATCTACAGACGCAAAGACCATACCCAATATTTTGTGGTTTTCTGAGGGAAAGGGGTTGTGTGGCTTTGGGTCAATTACTCACTTCACAGTGCCTTGCGTCCTCATTTATAAGATGGGATAAGACTGCATGAATTTTGAGGAGGAGTCGATGAGCTGATAATACATAAAGTGCTTAGGGCAGCACCTGGCAATCAATAAGCAATTAACACCTGACAGTTATTGTCATCATCATCACCATCATCCTTATTATTTGGTGGGATGAGGATGAACTTTAAGAAGAGAGGGGCAGAGGCAAAAGAGACTTGAAAGAAGAGATGGGAAGAGAGATGAGAGGTGAATGGTGGCATCTTGATGGTCCTTAGGAATTGCCCCCAAATAAGCAGGCGACCGAACATTCTGCAATAGAAGCTCAGGGTCCATGTGCAGCCCCTGCAAAGAGAGCCCTGAGCAGCCTGTGCTTCTGCAGTGCTGGGGGTGGGAGGTCAGCCTCTGTGTGGCACCTCCCAGGCCTTCGAAGACTAAGGCTTCCGTGTGTACGCAAGCTGAAGGTCCGTGAGCTCTCCCAAGCTTTGTCACAGCCTCAGTGAATAGGCAGCTCCCATCGTCCTGCTATTACGTGTTTGTGTGTCTGTCTTTTCCACCAGGTAGATTTCCAAGGTCACGATCATGCCCTAATTATTATTCTCTCTATTCCCTCTGGCACAGGTCAGGTACACAGTAGGTCTGCAATAGATGTTGAGTGAATGAACTCTCTTAGAAAGCTCCTCTCACAAAGAAATGTTGGGGGCTTTTAAGAAAGGGTGCTCTCCTCACCCCGTGCCCTAGGTCACCTGCATGGACACTAATTTCTTGAGTGCCTCACCAGTGACTACAGTGAAAGATGTTCATCTGAGCCATCATAGATGCTTTAAAATTATATACAATATATGATTTAAAAAGCTAGGAAGAGACTAATATGTAATATTATACTAGTCTAATGCAATTTTGAAAGCTTTTGGCACTTACACTGTTGGCTCTAATCTTCCCCAGATAATTACACTTTTATTTATTTCAATAATCATTTTGGGGGATAGGGAGACTTGTTTAGCTCTCAACATTCCATTAGGGACCAGAGATTCCAAAATGGATGTACATTTCCCGACTTTTGATTAGAATCTAGGGATGTTTACGGTGCTTCTAAAACTCACCCCTCCTGGAAAATGAAGGCGTTTTTTGGCTTGTATGTTTTTTGCTTGTTTGTTTGTTTTTGCTGAAATTTAAATATTTGATCAGCTCTTCGAGACAAAGAACTATTTAAGAATGATGTCCTTAGAAAACCAAACAAATTGAAACTATAAATATCATTTCCGGATAGAATAAATCAATGCCCCTTTAGCCTACTGAGTTTAAAAAAACACACACACACACAAAAACAACACAAAAGGCACCTCAGTTTTCATGCTGCTCTCAAGAAACGCACAAGGCTTTCGGCAGCTTCATCGATCTTGTAGAGCTAGGCCAAAGGCACATTCTGTGCAATCATCTACTTACAGAAAACAAAAGCAAGGAGCTGAGAGAAGAGACCCAGGAGGACAAAGCAAAGTCGGCTGAGTAATGGCCTCTCCTTTCTAACGTACCAGGAGATGCTCTCTCGCCCTGACGTGCTCACGCATGGCGCTGCCTTCCCTCGGCACCCACCACATCTCAGCAGTGTCTAGCATGGTCTGAGGCAACAAAAACATAAAAGGGAGGACAAGCAGCTCTTCCCTAGTCTTGATGCTCTTCTTCAGCCACGGAAAAGCTATTAAAGAACATTACAGGGTTACAGGTTATGAGCTAGCATGACCTCATAAACATTGCCAACATCTGTAGTCTACTCTGAAATAATTATTGTAAATCACCAGCCTAGTGTTCCCAAGGAGTATAATTAGTGAACGTGGTGTTCCCTCCCTGTAAATCACCAGCCCAATGTTCCCCATCTGAAGGAGTATAATTAGTGAACGTGGTGTTCCCTCCTAGCAGATGTACTGAGAGACTGAAACTAGAGTGACAGCTGGGGAGGACTGGAGGGCTTGGGCAACAGCAACAGGACCGGAGCCCACCAACAGGAGGGCGCAGTTGAGCATCCAGACCCATCAGCCGGCCCTGTTGGTGTGAATTGTCCAATAGACCCACATTCAGTCCCAGTCTAACACGTGGAAGCTGCAAGTCTTCCTCTGACTAGAGAACTAGATGCATGGCTTGATGAT
Organism: Myotis davidii; assembly: GCF_000327345.1. Classification (NCBI taxonomy): domain Eukaryota; kingdom Metazoa; phylum Chordata; class Mammalia; order Chiroptera; family Vespertilionidae; genus Myotis; species Myotis davidii. The sequence continues at coordinate 3,822,830 of NW_006297152.1, forward strand.
AAACCCGTTCCTTGGAGGAAGGCACGCCATATTCTATAACATTTAGGACTCGGCCACATTCTATTCTGCCCAGCTGTCATGTCTGGGGGACCTCCAGAGTGTGGCCAGGTTGAGACAGCTTTGGTCCTGAATATGAGAAAGGCACATCTGGCAAGCTGCTTAGTATTCCTGTATCTGGGAGGGTGTCACCCCCACCATCGCCTCTATTACATCACTGTCATTACCACCCTGGGAAGCGAACTGCAAACATTTTCTAATTCCAAGATCTCCCTGAAACTTTTAAAGAATTTTTAAAATCCAAATTAAAATTTGGTTTTGTAGATTACTTCCTGGGCCCAGCCTCTAAACCTCTCACTTGTTCATCCGCCTCTTCTAGGACATATTTCTTTGGGAGGTTAGGCTTTTTGAGAAAGGAAAATCTCACTTGGCATTGCTCCAATGGACATCAGAATAGTCCTACTCGTAGGTTTAAAAACATCAGAACATGATTAACAATTTTGTAAAATGTCGTACTTCTCATAAGTTAGTAATTATCCCGTTAATTTTCTAGAACAAAGACAAATTATGATTTCTAATGCACTAACTCTATTGGATCCTTCCTATAACCCCAGGTCCTCCAGGGTTTGCTAATGTCTCCGGGACTTTCAAGCTCAACATGTCCTCAGAGACCACTGAGGTCAAGGTTCTTAATGTTACAAATGAGAATACTGAAGGCCAGGGAGTTTAGGTGACTAACTCAGGACCTGCCAGGTCCCAGACCCATTGACCATGAACTGTCACCTCTTCCTACTGCCTTAAGGTAACTAGTATCCTCTTCATCACATCAGGTGGTCTCACAGACCACCCTTCTCCTTCAATGTTCTGCTCACACGCCCACCTCTCTACCAATTAAGCCTTCCAGGAAGCAGCCTTCACACTATCCTGTTCTTTCCTTCCCTGTTCTGTCTTTCCTGAACCCTTGCTTATAGAGTCAGTTATACGGTATTTCTTAGACATCCCTCTATAGATACTAAGTGCTTTGAGGGAAGAAACCACCTCCTGTATTTGTCTCCGCTCCTATGTTGGGTGCCTAGGCAGAGAGTAGGAACTCTATAAACCTGTGCAGAATAGCAAGCAGTGGGCTGGTGTGGTCTTCCTACCTCTGCACCTGCTACCTTCCCTGCCTAGACAGCTCTCCTTCCTCACCTTTGCCTGGCTAACTTCTACTTTGTGTGAGCTGTCCTTCCTAAAGGGGCCCCGTGAGCCTGATAATTCCCCTTCCTAGCCCTCATATAGTATAGGATTCTTAATTCCCTAACTGCCTGTCTACCTCTTCCATAAATCTAGAATAGAAACTCCTTGAGAGACACAGGCTATGTTTCTTCCTCCCTTCTGTATCCCCAGCTTCTAACAATGCTTAGCTCAAAATATGTGCTCAATAAATAAAAAAAAAATGAATGCCTCTTGAAGAAAGTATAAACTCCTCATGGGAATCAAGACTTTCCATCTACATCTCCAATCTCACCCAGCTGTTAACAGGTGCAGCACTCTAGCCAGTCCAGTTGCTATCTACTAACCCCTGGACAGTGTTCATATTCTAATCCTACTAGTAAGTGCCTTTGCTCAGTTGTACCTTAAATAGGAAGTGCTCCCCATTAATCTGTGGTATTCAAATTCTACCCGTCCTTCCAGGTTCAGAACAAATCGTATCACCTCTACAAAACCAAGCCACACAGATTTTCCCTTCTCCAAACTCATCAGCATGTGTCCATATGTACTCGTCGCTACGTGTCTTCCCATCTCAATCTAACCTGGCCTGTGGGGATCCCCGCTTCCTGAAGTCAGCATTTCCCGCTCATCTAGGAACTCATCATATACACAGTCTTGGCACATCACCTGCACCACTGTTTTATGTTATTAACTTTTGTGCATTTTTGTCTCGGTGTCCTAACTCATTTATGAATTTTTCAAGGCAAGTCATGCTTTGATGTCGCCCAATTCTTGGCAGAAAGTAGGAAAAGAGTATAAATATTTGTTACCCAGTGTGTTGGCTAGAAAGCAAAAGTGTGCAGGCTGAGAGAACTGTGGAAATTATGAAAAAGTAACTTTTTCCAAAAGTGTTATTGAAAATTTCAAATTATTAGAGACTGTTTAAAAGGTCAAATGTTGAAAGTGTAATTACACCATAATGTGGTACAATTACTCTCTGAACTAATGTTACTTTTAAATAGAAACTTTTGTCCATTGAATACAAAATTATGAATAGAAGAGAAAATATAGAAGAAAAGGAATGAAAAGAGAAAGAAAACCCAATACCCAATACTGACACCCCTACCTCTATACCTACTGGGGGGAGAAGGAGGAAGGAGTGGCTGCAGCATCCACAATTGCATCAGTTAACTTTTATTACAAGGTCAAGTTCATGACTGAGTTACCATCATGGCCCCAAAAACGCTGCCCAACAACTCCTTGCCTGTGAACAAAATGATTCTCCCTGTGTTGCAGACCGAGGAAGAGAGAGAGTCAATTTCGTTTTCCTAGTCTGCCATAAACATTTCCTTATAATTATTTTTTGATGTACTGTTTCTAGCTAGTTCATTATATTTATGCTATATCTCACCGTGCTCCTCCCCAAAATATACCCAGCAGCTGCTTTCAACCATAAATATAATTCTGGAACACAAATGCATGTTCAAGATTCAAAAATTCAGGGTTCAGTAACCTGGCAACAGAATGCCAAGACCTCCGAATCTCTACCCTCCACTGCCACACATCCACATACCCCCAAGACATGGGCCTGCAAACCCACTGCTCAAATCAGGTTTGGCTGACCACAAATCAATACTGGCTAGCAATGGGAAGGTCACAAACACAGCAGCAGTCTCTTTGCTGGGCTCCAACAGCCTGAGTGTCAAGGAATATGAATAGGAAGTGTATACATTACTGGGGACCAGAGCCCATAAAGTGGCCAATTAGGATTCAGCCCTGGGAAAATCCAAATTAGCCAGCATCTATCACCTGCTAACAACCAACACCTCACACATGTCTTATACGCCAGAAGCTGAGCACAGGGTTTTAGTGCAAACAAATAAACGTGCCTATTACTGGTAACGTTCTGCCAGATGAAGATGACAAGAGGGAAGGAAAGGGACACTTTAACGTTTTAACTTTAATGAATTAGTAAAAGTCAAATTCTCATCTCCAAGACGTATTACAGGAAATAAAATGAAGACTCATTTTAAGATAAGGCTCATATCCTCCTCTCTGCTGTTAGTTTTTGTCATCATTTCATCCATCTTGCTTTAATGGACCTGGGTTTCTGGGGGCATCTGTAGTGAAAGATCCTTCATTTCTTTCTTTTTTTAAAAATATATTTTATTGATTTTTTACAGAGAGGAAGGGAGAGAGATAGAGAGTTAGAAACATTGATGAGAGAGAGATATCGATCAGCTGCCTCCTGCACATCTCCTACTGGGGATGTGCCCGCAACCCAGGTACATGCCCTTGACCGGAATCGAACCTGGGACCCTTCAGTCCGTGGGCCGATGCTCTATCCACTGAGCCAAAGCAGTCTCGGCAATTTCTTAAAAAATATACATATTTTTACTGGTTTCTCTTGCCTACCCCATAGTGAAGGTCATGATATAGGAAAAGAACATAACAATGTGAGGTTTTTTTTTAATGAACACTTCCACCAGTAGCAAAAATAAATGAAACGTGGGAGGCTGTTTATTTGTATGTCAAAGAGAAAGTGAAATTCTCTATAAGGTGACACGACCATTTGTTTTCCCCGATGAAGCAAACAACTCAAATAGGAATAAAACAGGAGCGCACCCTTCATCATTCATGGCGTAATGGGTTCTTGCTAGATTAACTAGTCCCCTTCCTTGTTAGACTCTCCCCAAAACCAGATGTACAATGACATCAGCAGAACAGCCAAAGATCATCAATCTCTGAGACAGGAAGTGCAGCAGCCAGACTTGCATCATTTTTTAAACATTGGCTGACTCCTGGCTGGTGGCTCTGGCTTTGCCTGCAGGAAATGGGCTCACCAACAAGACATGTTTTGGGTAGCGGCAATGATCAGGAGAACCGATGGGTGGCAGCGCCCTAGGACATGGAGCCCCAAACCTGCCAAAGCTCTCCACATCAGGGGGCTTAAGGTAAAAAATCATGAACCCATTGAATCCAATGTGAGGTACCCAATGGTGCTTCTCTCCCCTCCAACTCACCCACCCACATTTATTACAAGGTGGATGCCAACAACATTCTGTCAAGATGACCAAAGGGAGTGTGTAAGGCATTAGGGAGGCCTGTCCACTGGCACTAGCATAGTTCACTACATGGACAGGACTACTATGCTGCTTATAAGAGACAAGTCAGTTCAAACCCTGGAGGGCTGAGTGCTCTGAGGTCCTAAGCAAGATGCCTGGCTACACAATGAACCACATGGGTGCTCCTGGGTCCTGGGAGTGGGACAGGTGCTGACAACAAAAATGCTACCTCTACCAGCGATGCTCCGATGATGGCCGGCATGCGAGCATCACCATTTTCTATGGAGAAGACAAACACGAGACAAGAAAAATAGAGACAATTGGAGACAAGGGAGGACACCTGTCCTCAAGGTCAAACAGTGATGGAGAGCTACCGAATTCAGGGCACCCACTGGCATCACAAATACAAAAACAACTGATGTTTCCACACCCTTTCCCATATGCAGAGCCTCTCACCCACACCACACGGGCTCTGTCATCTGCCAGCATCTTCTCTGGAGGAGTTAGAGGACAATGACAGCACAACTCTAAAGGCCAGTAAAGTTAATCAGGTCGAGCGCGCCTCTGGAGAGATGATAAAGGGGAAATGCCACCTTCAGAAATGGAGGTAGTCACCTCATTTTGATTTCCTTTGCTTGAAAGCAATACAATTTTTGTTGAACAACAACAACAACAAAAATCAATAAGAATATCAAAGCATAGTCAATGGTATTTATAACATCTCCGACCTTAGTGCCCCTTGCTGGCACACCCACAACTCAATCTCTGTTGAATGTCTATTGAAGTTACTTTTACTGGAGATGTAGACAACTATAAAGGAGTCCCGTTTCTCCTGACCATGGTGTAGTTGCCGCTATGAGCAGAGTGAGCGCTGGGGTTGGGGACTCACTGAGTGACTTCCTCCTGCCTCTTGCTAGTTCTTTCCCCCACCGCAATCAATTTCTAGCACTACCTTTCAACATGATTTTGAATTAAATCTGTGGCGAAGACGTCTAGAGAAAAGCAGTGACGGTCTCCAATCCAGCACAGAGGAAATGTGTTTTTCTCTCAGGGCGCTGGCCCGCTTGGTTTTCTTAGTTGTGGGAGGGGCTGCGTGCGAGTCCCCCTGTGGAAAAGTCCTGAAGAACAACAGAAGAGCAGGAGAGAAATGGGGTGTAAGGGAAAGACACGCTGAGCGGCTGGGGTGGGAGGTGGAAGGAACCAGGAAGCAGCTAGAGGAAGAGTGAAAGAAAGAAAAATCAAAGAGAAAAAAGCTTTTATGTGTAAAAGCTTTTATGAATGCTTTCCCTGGCAGGTCAACTCAACCTCTAGACTGCTCAGAGTATAAAATTTCAGAAGGCCTTTTGTGATCCTCACCACCACTCCCACTCTCCCCACACTGCATCCTCTCAGCCTGCCTACATGTCTATCTCCAGAACTAGACCCTGAGTGACAACTGCAGGGACTTGCCTATTCATTTCTTTTAAAACAACAACAACAAACAAACAAACAAAAAAACCAAAAAAACTTGATCCCCAACTCCTAGCAAAGTGACTGGTGCATAGAAGGTGTTCAACACATGTTTGCCAAATACCATGAATCTTGAAAATGAAGAAGGTGCTACTCAATGGATACTGGCCATAACAATCCCAGGGTAGCTTTAGGATCTTAAACTAATAGCACCACAAAGAGTAACAACATCTTTAATAAGAAAGGAATAAGCAAGGAAGGCTGCCTGCCAGTTCTTCCACTATTCCACATGACAAATTATGCACTTCTATACCTGGCATCCATCCTATGGGTACAGATGTAACGCTCTGTGCTCTTTGGCCTACAGGTGTCTAGGCAAACCTTAAAAGTGTCTGATTTACCCTTCACCTTCTTCAGGAACAACTTGTGTGTTGGAAAAATACAGCCCATTCTGTTAGAGTAATGAAATTCTTGGATATCAGGCTATTTACTAAATAAATTACTTCCCAGACCACTTGCTAATCTTCTTTGTTAGTGAAGATGGTAGAAGCTGACATGAAAAGTTAGGGCTCTGGAAAAATCCCTATAATATTAACATTTCCAAGAAAGGAATCAAGATTCAGAAGCAAAAGTACTTCATAACAAACAATACCAGGTGACCTCCATAGAAGGCAGTGAAATAATGTTTAAGTAAATATAATTACTACTAAGATATTTCGTTTTGTGGTGGTTTTTTTTTTTTTTAAGAAAGCATATGCTTAGCTTTATTCAAAGAATGGGAAAACCTCTGATAGAATTTCCTCTAAAACAGAGAAACTGGTTTGAAATCCAAAAACTACTCCAATTCCTATTTATTTAAATTTGCCACAAACTCACTTACGCAACAGTTAATTTCTCACTCTTTTTGAAGTTCCAGCATTCCATCCTCATTTTGTTTCCTGAAGCAAATTTTAATGCCCCTTAAACTCCAAGTTAGTCTAAGTGTAATTCTTTTCATGGCATATCTTTAGAAATGAATGAAAATTAACTTTGTTATGAGAAAATTTCCAATCTCTTGTGATAACTTGCAAAAGCCAGATTGTTGTAAAAGCCAGCGTTGGTGTAAATAAATGAAGATGTAAAACTGAAATACTTTTGGAGCATTACTTCAAATTACAGCCAAGTCAAAACCAGACCCACTTACTATTCAGTACACAAGTGCCAAGCATAATATATGGTTTTTCATTGCTTCAAATAGTCTAGATCTAGCAGTATATATGTTAACTCCTTAAGAGAAGATTCCTTTTACTTGATTCTGCAGGGGACCCAGCACAGATGAATGAATGCCTAGGGGATTATTATAAACCTTTTCCCCCTATCATTCTTTGGTTAAACTCCCCAAGAAAAGCAAATATTAGCAGAAGATGGGCAAAAGGGCAAACACCTAGAACAATCTATACCACAGAACACAAAATAGTGATACTTCCTCTACTGGGATCACTTGTCCAGCCCTCAAATACCTGGCCTCCAGACCCAAAGCTCCCAGAGGGCAGGGTCAGAGTCCCCTCAGCCATTCAGTCCCATACAAAGCATAGACCACTCAACACGACCCACAGAGGCAGAACGGGACAGTTAAAAAAAAACCTAAGCTTTGGAGTCAAACAGATTAGGGAAGACTCAGACTCTGCCGTTTACCAGCTCTAAGGCCTGGGGAACATTAATTAATCTCTTTAACCTCAGTTTCCTCTTCTATAAAATGGGTCTGATACCCTCTACATTATAGGACATTTCTGAGCATGTGAAGCAAAGTCTACAAAGCAGCTGCCATGATCCAAGCACTGACTAGACACTTACTAGAAAGTAGTGATCTTATAAATAAGTGAATAAGCATCAGGAAGTGTATATGCCTTAAAATGATAAAATTGGCTATTATTGCCTGGATGGAGTTGCTCAGTGGTTGAGCATTGACCTATGTACCAGGGGGTCATGGTTCGACTTCTGGTCAGGGCATCTGTGCGGGTTGCGGGCTCAATAGCTGGTGGGGGGCATGCAGGAGGTAGCCGATCGATGTTTCTCTCATCATTGATGTTTCTATCTCTTTCTCCCTCTTCATACCTCTCTGAAATCAATAAAAAATATTTTTAAAAATGGCTATTATTGCTTTAATGATCTTTATGCTAAGCTTGACTCCCATACAAAAAAAATATTTTTAAAAATGGCTCTTATTGCCTAAATGATCTTTATGCTAAGCTTGACTCCCATACAAAAGCCTCAGGATACTGAAAGTTGATGCAATCACAATTTCCCTTCATCTGTGTTACAGCCCGCAACAAATCAGATTGAGAATGTGGGAAGCAAGCTCACTGAAAGCTGGCAAGATACCCATCAAAGAAGCACAGAGGAATCGTGAGCAGATGCAAGAGTCCAGAAGAGTCCGGGAAATGCAGTACAGTGGCAGCGGCTTTCAGGTGACTGAGCCCCAAATCCAACGTTCACGTGAATGATCACAAAGAGGCCAGATTGCCTGTGGTGGATTGACTCCACTTTAGAAGATAAGAGAGATAAAAAAAACTATGTGAAAAATATTTCTATCCAACTAGTTAGCCCCTACGCCCTGCAGCTGGAATCCATATTGTTCTCTTTCGGTTCCCACAGCATCCTGCTTGCTTTTCCACTGCAGAGCTCCTCACGGTCTAATTGGTGTTAGTCTCTGCATCGGTAGAGCATAAGTACCTTGGGAGCAGGTAACCAGTTTTATCCATCTTTGCTCAGTATTTGTTGTCTATACCAATTTTCCCATCAAGATGACAGATGCAATTCTAATCGCGTCTATGTCCCCAACAAGTTCTTTCCTATGAGTAGGAATTAAATTCAGAATATTCTTTAAATATCTTCACAGTTTGCTACTTCGGCAGCAACACCATCTTCTTATGGAGTGTTTGTTTACAACTCTAAAATATTGGCAGCAGTGTTATCATACTTATAAGGCAAGAGATAATGTCAACCAAATGATCGCCATCACCTTCCCCAGGAAGCTTCCTCAGATAACTTCTGCCCGGCTTGGTCTTTTCTCTCCCCTCAAAATGCTCAAACCATTCAACATGTACTCTTCTGTGGGCTAGCACTACTAGTAGACTAGGCACAGCTGGCCATATACAAATATATAGATGAAAGTATTTGTCTCCAATGGAGTGACTGGCAGGAGGTAAAAGATGAGCAAGTAAGAAACTGCACAGAGCTAGCATAAAAACAAGTAGAGGAGAGAGATAAAGTCACAATGCATGCCTGGATGGATTCAGGGAAGACTGTGCAGAAGGTAGGGTTTGAGTTGACACTGGGATAATTTTAACATGAAAATTTTCAAATCTGGGACTTGTACTATCATAATTGTTTCCAAAGAGGAAGAATGGGAATACCTTTACTGTGAAAGAATAAAAACATGTCACTGAAGACCATCAAGTTTCTATTTCAGAAGTAAACTTCATATTGCCTTGAGGTGTTAGCTACGAGAAGGAAATTACTTAATTTGGTTCATTCAAGAAGAAGTTAAATTTAAGCAAAAAGCGATGAAAAGAGATCAGGCATCAACCTGACAAATCACAGCAAGTAAGAACTAGGTTCAAGTACAGAGAGAGAGAGAGAGAGAGAGAGAGAGAATCGTGTAGTTTCTTGATGAGTTTGCAGGAACTATTAAAAAGCTAGTATCTGGCACTCACTGTCCCTTAATCCCCAAAGCTTCACAGATGAAAACTCACAGCGATTTCCTGAAGGACAAGTCAAACACGGCAATTATAAACAAATAACCTAATGAAAAACCAGTTTTGGTGGAGCTTTCCTCAGAGATCAAAAACCAGCAGAGGAGGCAGAGTCAAGCCAAGTCCAGGCTCTGGAACAGGAGAGGATACTAACATCAGTACGTTCAGCAAACGAATGAAAAGATAAAACACTGAAACCACAGGCCAATGTGGACCCTGGGCTACTTCCTTTGGGAAAATGAAACACTCGTGTCCCGAGAACGGCACATCTAGTAAAAAGTGGTACTAAATCCTATATTAGTCAAAATTTTAAAATGTTTATGCGAAGTAAAGAAAGAATTGCAAAAGCAAAGCAAAAACAATGCCAGAAGCACTGCTTTCTGCTCTACCTGCACCCGAGGCAACGATGCATTTACCTGGGGCTTCACAGACGCAAAAGTCAAGGTAGTGAATACAGAGTTCTCTCCTTGGCCCCTGGAAGCTCCGGAGAAGGAGATGGGGCTCAGTTCTTCAAGGTAAGCTTGGCTATACCACGGCTTCCTCTCCCCAAAGTGATGTGGGCTGTACTGCTCACCACTTAGAGACATTTCAAGATTTTTCTGGAAGTAGGTTGTGCCCTGTCATCCAGCTTGTTTACCATTCCGGAGGAGAATAACCCTGGCTGAAGAGAGAGCATCGGCCCCTGGAGCACAGCATCCTCCCAGCAAAGGGCACTATGCTTTCTTCTGACCGACAGCCTTCCGCTCATGGGGCCAGAGGAAGCTTTTGTGGCACAAACAATAGGAGTGAGGCAAAGCTACCACATTTTTTTTAAGGCCTTAAAAATGGCTCCTCAAACAGAGCAGTTTATAATCAAACTATACTGCATCACAAGAAAGACACACAGAGAGAGAGAGACCAAGAAGGTCCAGGCAGGGAGATGAAACAAGCAAGACACAGACTATACTGCTACCCCATATAACCTGGATAATCTCATCAATCTGGTGTGACACATACATAAAGTGATGCACAGCAATGCTCTGTGTTCTTTAGCTATAGAAAGGCCAACCGAAGTTTTTTCTGAGCCATCAGCCACACAGACATGTCGTGGAAAGGTATACAAATCACGGCCTTCCCACGTGCAAACAATGCACATGGTGGTTACACGCCCCTCTTGCCACTGGGCCGGCTGGGGGCAGGCTGATCTTATGTGAGGCAAATATGGCCTGATTTCATAAGCAGGAAAACGCAAAGCTTACTTTGGGGGCAACCCTTCATTCTGCTGTTTCTGACAAACACAACATTATCCAATGGCCCATATCCGATGGCGACCCCACTAGTGGGATGAGAAGTGTGATTTCCTTCAGACGGATAAAAGCTCGTCTCACCCCCCACACTTGCAAAGAAGAGGAATTTCGCTTTGTCCAGGCTTTGGAGACTCTACCTAAAACCCTTTCAAGGGAATAAGCCCTTCAGAGGAGACATGGCGGTGATACCATCACTCCCGCCAACCAGGCCTCTGTCTTATCAACAAGAAATGAGCTCCTTCCAGGAAGCATTCTAGAACATTTTCATCAGGAGACGTCTAACTTTGCACATATACGTGTCTAGGAGCAGTTTAAGAAGCACTCCATACACTACCCAGGGAAATTTCATTCAAGTCGTTGGCTCTGGCTGCAACTTTTGATTTCAGTGTTAAAGGCAAAGCAAAAAATCACTTGGGGATGGATTAGCGCTTTTATTCGTCTCCAATAACAAACTAACATTAATATTTATTTCTCAAAACAAAATTATTTATAAAGGATGTAATCACCTAATGGAACATTTGCTCATTAAATTTATAAACATGGAAAAGTTCAGCTTTCAGATGCTTACAATTCACTAATGCCCTTTTTGTGAACTTGGAGAGGCCACCCGGGTGGGAGATACTGATTTGGGGGGACTTCTGCAGCTAACTTTTAATTCCCTTGTTTTTCAGCATGCTGAGCAACCATGCCTAAGTTTTAAAGAACTGTGTGTGAATGTGAGTGCATGTGTATGTGGGGGTGGCGAGTGGGTGGTGGGGGGGAAGGGTGGGTGTGGGTAGAATTCTTTAGAGCCACAGAGCAGAATATTACAGTTATTGATGGGCAGACTGAGATTAAAACCAATCTTTTAAAATTGGGTAAAACTATAAAATGTTAAAAAGAAAAGGCAATTATTTTTACATGATTCATTTTTTAAATCATAGCTTTAATAAGCATTTTTTATACTGATGAATTCAGAGGGAAGCTGAAACTTTTCCCCCTCCATTCTCATTTCTGATTTTTACAAAAGAACTCATTAGCACAAAAAATGAATTAGTTTTTCTCCCTGACCTTTATAAAGCCTTTCATCCAGATAAAATTTAATTAAGTTTAATATTGATATGGACATAACAGAGGACAGGAAAGTTAAAGCAAAAGGCAGGCAATTTGGCTATACATATGTTTATTTTAATAACTTTTACCAAGCTCTGTGTGTGGGCTTTTTTTGGTGTGTGTGTATGTGTGTGTGTGTGTGTGTATGTGTGTGTATATGCACTTTTTGGGCAAGGCACAACCTACAAGGCAGGTACCTCCCTGTGACTGTCACCTCTGCTAAAGTCACCATGAAACTCACAAATGTCTCATTCGCTGTATGAAGGTATTGCTGACATCCATTAAAATGTAAGCTCTGTGTGTGGGCTTTTTTTGGGGTGTGTGTGTGTGTGAGTGTATGTGTGTATGTGTGTGTATATGCACTTTTTGGGCAAGGCACAACCTACAAGGCAGGTACCTCCCTGTGACTGTCACCTCTGCTAAAGTCACCATGAAACTCACAAATGTCTCATTCGCTGTATGAAGGTATTGCTGACATCCATTAAAATGCATATATTATTGGGCAGACAACATAGTCTACCATTAACCCCCTTCCTTGATTTAGTGCTACAGGTGAGCTGGGTAGACACCTACCAATGAACAACTGGGGGCTGGGGGAGTCTAGGAGAGGGCAGCAAATAGCACCCCGCCTGGAGAGGGCGCTGGGCTCACAGGGCTCCTTAGAAGGTGGTGGCCACGCTCTCCATTTCACTGACCCCAGTATACCCAGTGAAGGAGCACCTCTCCTCTCCTAAGGAAATGAGATCCACGAGAAAAAGGAGCCCTGTGGTCTCCCTGCCACTATCTCCTGTAATAGCTCAAGGTGGAGCCCACATGTTGGAGGGTCCCAGAGGCCCAGGTTGGCGTGCATTCAGCAACCACTTATGAAACACTCATGCCCTGAGTACATAGTCTCAAAGATGCTATGAAGGTACTAACAGGTTGGCTTATAGTCCTGTGACCAATTATAAAGCGATGAAAACAACGACTCTGAATGGCTGTACTTGCAGATGGCGGAGGGAGCATTGCTGGGAAGTCCCAGGTGCTCGAGGGGACCACCAGGGAAGCCTCAGAGAAGGGCCACCCGGAGACCTGAAAGATAAGGTGGTGTTCCCCACGTGGTCAAGAAGGGCAGCTAGGTGGTGACTTCCCGGTGGAATGAGTTTATAAGCAAAGCCCAGGAGCATTGACAAATACGTCAAGCTCTAAATAGGTCCGAGGAGGGAGTGTCAGGAAATGAGACTGCTTTCAGTGGTTCTCAACCTTCTGGCCCTTTCAATACAGTTCCTCATGTTGTGACCCAACCATAAAATTATTTTCGTTGCTACTTCATAACTGTAATGTTGCTACTGTTATGAATCGTAATGTAAATATCCGATATGCAGGATGGTCTTAGGCGACCCCTGTGAAAGGGTCATTCGACTGCCAAAGGGGTCGCGACCCACAGGTTGAGAACCACTGGTTTAGATCGACAGGGGCTTGCTAAGACCTTGTGAGCCAGATGTAGGCAGGAAGGCAAAACAAGACTCCTATGTTAGCAACATCATTTCTAGAAACAGAAGGGATTGGACTACCAGCAAGGAATTGGGAAGACGGTTTACGGGGCCAGTCCAGCAGCCAGGTGAGAGGTGGGGAGCCTCCGCGTGAAGACACTGTACCACGTAAGAAGAGGACACAAAGGATATCGTTTAGCAGGAAAAATGATGAGAATCCGATGGCCATTTAGAAGCCGATGCTGAGGTGAGGAAGAAAGTGAATCTAGGCTAAGTCAAAGGTATTGGGCAGGATGAGCATTGGGTCAACGGCAAAACCATCCTTGAGGTGTCAGTGGAGATACAGAACTGACAATGAGCGGACAGGGTGGAAGCACAGGATAGAGCTGGGAACCAGAGATCAGATCTGAGAGACCAAACAAGCAGGCAGAAGGACAAGCTACGAATGTGGTTGTT
>NW_006297152.1:3836615-3850737 GCF_000327345.1 Myotis davidii
TCTTCATTCTTGAATCATGGACCCTTGAAAGTCTGAAGAATGTGATGAGCCAAACCCCTAAAAAAATGTGCAGCTGGGTATCTGGACAAAGCATTGATTTCAGAGGAATCATCCATCCCTTGAAGCTCGTCTATGAACTCACGGGTTAAGAACTCCCTGCATAAAGCAAGAAGAGAAGAAGGCTTAGGCGGGAGAGAGATGAAATAGGGCACAGAAGAAAAAGCTGTAGAGTTGTGGGAGAGAATTAGAGCCTCTACATCAGGGTGGGGAATGTCCGGCCCCGCCAAATCATTTGGTCTGGCCCTGCCAGACATGAGGAGTGAGTTCATGAAATGTTTGATCAAATATAACAGGCTAATCGTTAAGCTGATGATTCTGTATGGCCCGAGAGTGACGTTACAAATATCCAAATGGCCCTTGGCAGAAAAAAAGGTTCCTCATCCCTGCTCTACAGAAATGTATGTGAAAAACAGGCAGTACATAGACAGGGCTGGGTTTCCAAGTAGAGTTTTGATTTGTTGTTTTTTTATGTACAATTTCAAACATATTTAAAGTAGAGAGAACTGTCTAATGTAGTCCCTTGTACCTATGCCTTAACTTCAAAGTTATCAACTCATTTATCAACAATGATCACCTTATTTCAGTCACACCAATTCATAACATTTCACTCCTAAATATCAATACCTATCTCTAAAAGACCACACTGAAAAAACATAACCATGCCACCATTGTCACATCTTAAGAATAACAAAAACAAGCATCCTTAAAATCATTAAATATCTAGTTAATGTCAACTTCCCACAAGTGCCTCATATTTTCTCATTTTCTTTTCAGTTTGTTTAAATCAGGATCCAAATAAGACCCACACATTATAACTGGCTGATGAGTTTCTGCACGGTGTCTTTTACCCAGATGGCCATTTATTCTCTATGGGTGTTTTTGTTTTTTGTTTTGCTTTGTTTTCCTGACTGCACTCTTGAAGTATCAATCACTGTTCATTTTATTCCTCTACATCATGTAAATTGGTGCTTAGATATAAAGGGTTGATTAGACCCAGGTTCAATATTTTCCCAACAATACTTCCGAGGGGGTGCTGAGTTCCATCAGGAGACATACAGGTAGGATTTTTTAAAAAGACAGGGCTGACAAAGCATGCTTATCTGCTATGGGAAAGGCATGAGGTTGAAGAGCAGGATAAAGCACGGCATAAAAGACAGTGGATGGTGATAAAAGAAACAGACATCTAGACAACGCACCTGCGTGACCTACTCTTCGAGCTCCAGGCTCTCGGACCACTTCAAGCAGCCCGGGCACCTCTCCATAGAGTCAAGGTAATAAGTAACTGGCACCCACAACGACCCAAAAGGCATCAGGACGATACTAGTTTGCATGTACTTTGGTGGGAAGAACGTGTGAAGCATTTCTCTCATTAACATTCTCTGAATTACAAGTCCCCGTGCTTAAAGAGTTAATTCCCCAAGAAAATTCACTGAGGAGGCATCTCTATGCATCACCCACACGGGTAACTATTTTGTGTTGTAAACACGGAGCCCAAATAATCACATCCCTTGACCCACAAGGGAAATATTTAGCCAACAAAATAACATTGATGTAATTACTACGGTAAAGCGGTAATAAAGAGATGGAAAGTCACGTGTACCCTTTTAATTAATTTTCACCATTATCCCCGCGTGACATTTATTCTAGAGACCAAAACTTTCATTTCACAAAATGCCCCTCTAGGAAACACCGGGCTCTGTTAGCCGATGCCCCCTGAAGAACACATTCTCTCTAGTGACGTGCCCTCCCTGGAAACCCATCTCAATGCCCTGACTTTTCTCCTGCCCCGGCCTCCAAAAGGCGAATTCTGTTTCCACATCCATAGCGAGTGCGTTCCAATTCACTGCGTGTTCACTATAATTACTCTGCCTTCGAAACAAGTGCCAGGTCTAAAAATACAGCGTGCTTTAATTTAAAGTGCGGTGGTACCAGGTTAAAAAAGGGGGGGGGGGCCCTCAGGTAAAGTCATCGGTTTTTCATTACAAAATTTTACATTCGAAAAACTTTCATCTGAAAACAAGGCCGGGCCTGGTGTCTTTACATACACATGGGCGGGTTGATTTCATTAGGACCGATGGACACGTTGAAAATCAAGACGTGCTTCCCACAGGCCAGGCCAGGGACCACTGACAGTTCTCTGTGAAATGCAGAAACGAAGGGCGACCTGTGAAATTTTTCATGAAACTCGATTCACCCACCACGGCCTGACCCAAATGTTACCTCTGCCAGGCGGCCTTTCTGCGGCCGCGGAAGTTCTAATCCACCATCTCACCATTGTCCCTATTAGGTCACATATAACATTACAGTACACACCAGCCCACACATGAATGAGCATTCTACTCACACATGAACAAGCCCTATGTACATGCCGAGGCTACGACAGGCACGGAGGAATCTGCTTTGCTGGAAGAAGGCTCTCTCTCTCTCTCTCTCTGTCTCTCTCTCACTAGATGGGACCACGTCATGCCTGTGCCCTTGGCACAAACCCTGGTTGGTGTGTATCGTGTGTGTGTGTGTGTGTGTGTGTGTGTGTGTGTGTGTGTGTGTCATGGGCTTGAATGAAGTACTTTCTTCATCTTCCTCACAACGGCCGTGGGAGGTGGACAGGAAGGTTAGAGGTCATATACCCTTCTTTTAGGTCATACATCCTTCCCTTAGTTTTACACGAGGAAACTGGGTTCAGAGGTAATGCGATTTTCCCCAAGTCTCCCAGCTGGTAGGCAGGTGCCCTGGAACCCAGTCCATTTTGAGGGAAGATGAGTGAGAGGAACCACAGATCGAGGAAAAAGATTAAAATCCTCCTTTGCAGAGGCTGACGATGAGGCTCTGGGGGATCTTCCAGGACGGGCCTTCTTGGGAGGCAGGGCCCGCCCCAGAGGTCCAGGTTAAACAAATGGGGGGAAAGGTGTTTCAGGAGTACTCTCCCCACACCCACGCAAGGGCAAGAATTCCTTAACTGGAAGAACTTTCAATGACCAGTTCATTCTAAAAGGCTGTGCTTTGCTTCCAATCACCATGGACGGTGCTGTCCATACACAGCCTAACCTCTGGTTGGCCTCCTGCCCAGGCAGCACAGAAGGCTCTAAGCGCAGTGGGACCCAGTGGACTCCAGGCTTTGCTTGGGTTTCTGTGCCTGATGCCCTCTTTCAGGGACTGCAGGCCAATGAGAACCACTCTTGCCCTACCATCCCTTCTCCAGCTCTAGAAAAGGGAGCTAGTTACAGGGACGCGCTGGGATCAAGTCGTTGGGACTTAAGCATTGTCCCTCAGAGACCCAGGCGGTTTGGGAAGAAGGTGTGTGGACTCAGGGGAATAAATCACTAACCATGTAATCATCAGGGACAATAACTTGGGGTGAAGAATTCTCCCAACGAAGTAGACAAACTATCTTTCACAGTTCCTGTGCTTATAAAAATTTTTGCTTTGAGCCCACAGGGCATATGTTCACAATGACTGCTCCTGGAATTGGAGTCTCCTTTCCAAGAGAGAAGGGAGGAAAGTTAGCATGGTATTTGTAGACTGGCCAGCTGGTAGAATAGAAAACCTGGCATCCAGCCCAGCCGGTGTAGCTCAGTGGTTGCGCTCGGCCTATGAACCAGGAAGTCATGGTTCAAATCCGAGTCGGGCCACATGCCCAGGTTGCGGGCTTGATCGGCAAGAGGCAGCTGATCGATGATTCTCTCCCATCATTGATGTTTCTCTCTCTCTCTCTCTCTTCCTTTCTAAAATCAATAAAAGTATATTTTAAAAGCAAAGAAAGAAAGAAAATCTGGCATCCAGTGGCCAACCACATTTTGGATTTTAAAACCGGATTAACTATTCACATCAGAACAGCT
Organism: Myotis davidii; assembly: GCF_000327345.1. Taxonomy (NCBI): domain Eukaryota; kingdom Metazoa; phylum Chordata; class Mammalia; order Chiroptera; family Vespertilionidae; genus Myotis; species Myotis davidii. Next base: position 3,840,512 of record NW_006297152.1, read on the forward strand.
ACTGCACTCCCAGGTCCAAAACATTGAAAAGCAGGTTATGTAAGACCTAACATTACACATAATAATCTCACCCAGAGCTACTTATGCAGGACACACGGGAACAGCCCACAGAAATCAAATAAATCTGCACATAAAGAGAAAAAAATGCCAAGACTATGATTAAGGATTTAGCACCTAAACCTCGGGGATGATCCTGCAAGGCGGGGAACTCCCTTCCGGAAAATACACAGTAAGGTTCTTTATTTAGCTGCTTTGTTCATGGTTTGCTTCACGAAGCCCAGCCTATTACTATTGTTATTGCGGATGTCAAGCTACAGTGCTTCATGCGCAGTTGGACCGAAAGGGAGAATGGAGCAGAGATATAAAACGAATTAAAATGTCACCCTCAGCATTAAATTATTTAACGTGCTGATGATCTCAATATTAAATTTGGAATCACTGGCAACAACCACCGCGCGAGCGGGGACCATCCAAGCCACACGTTAATGGAAACGGATAGACCGCCTGCCACATTCCTTTCATTTAGAGCTGGTTTTCTCATGTCCACGAATGTTTTGTTCGGCAACAGAGTGTATCCAGGAAGATGGAGATAAAGATCAAGCATAGAAGAATAAAGACTTTAATCTTAACAATCAAGTGGGTTAGGGTCCTGATTATATTTCTAGATCTAATCACAGTCATGACCCAGAGAGCAAAAATAACTTTCTCCATCACTTAAATCATGGGATTAGAGCCAAACTGGCAAATGTCACAGGGAAACTAATGCTCAATTGTTAGTAAAGCTAAACAATCCCAGCTCCCTAGGGCTGCCTTGTCCTGAGAGGTTGGCAGCCAAAGGGAGGGGGTCGCCACCATCTATGACGGTCCATTAGTGGTAGACACTTTACAGATGTCACAGTCCTGTGTTAAAAATCATTCCCATTGTGTAGATGAGGAAAGAGAAACTCAGGCAGGCAAACGACTTGGCTGAGGTTGATGCTAGGAGCACCAGAGCTTGTACTAAGTCCATCGGACCATAAGGTCCTTCCCAACTCAGAGATGCTACGATGATAACAATCGTTATGAACAACTACAATTTCACGGAATAGTTATTATGTGCAAGGCGCTAAGCAATTTACACGGATTTTCCCATTTAAGGTAATCACCTCCATAGCAATGCCAATTATTGTTAATCCCATTTTACAGATGAGTACACTGATGTTAAAGGGGTTGAGAGACTTGCAAGGTCCTTCAAGAACGGGGGAAAATCAGGATTTGAATCGAGTTCTATTGGATCGGAAAATCCATGGTGCACTCAACTAAAGGGCTATCTTATCTACTGACTACAACATAACTGAATGGAGTCCAAGAGTTTGGCTGTGACATTCACTGATACCTACCCATAATATTACAAAGGAATACCAACCCCTATAAACATGGATGTTTGCTGGACATGAGCAGTGCAAAATGGGCCTATGTATTTCTTTTATTCTTGTCATGCTTCTAAACCAAGTCCAAAAATTTAATAGTATCTTGGGTTTATAGCAGCTTTACATACACGAATAAACTTCCAATTAGCTCAGAATTGTACATTTACTGGAGACTATATAACCAGGCAGTTTCAGCACAGTGGTTAAGGTTAGCAGCTCTACCTCCTCATCTATAACTTGGGGATGATCCCATCTGAGGACTGCTGTGTGAGATTTCACCAAAGTCATGGACGTGCACAGCACTGGCACAGGCCAGTCACAACATTGCTCCTGTCTCTTATTTTGAAATGGGGTCTCTTAGGCTGAGTAAGAATAAAATAACTAAGAAACTAGACAGTGAATCCAAACTGCGTTACAAGACAGAGAAGTACAAGCCTGGAATCAAGCCTCCGATTTGGAGGCACATCTGATCATTTGATTTCTAGACAAACCAGATGTTTCCCCCTTTTTTTTTTTTTTAAAGAGAAACATAAAAAAACCCAAAATCTCTCTTAGTGTAGGAAAAGCTTAAGAAAAGAGATGTGGGAATTAAGTAATGGGGAAGGAGAAGTAAGAGATACAGCGTAAACAGGGAATGAGGAGAAACACGGTAACTCGCTAAAAATAATCACAAAACCGAGGGGAAGCTGCGTTGGGGAAAAACACGTATGTATCCTGGGAATGGAAATTTCCACTAACCAAAGGCGGAAGCTGTCTTCTGGTGGAAGACGTAGAATTTTAAGGAGGTCCTTCTCCCCCGCTGCCTCTTCAAAGGTTGGAGGTGGAATTGCAGTTGACCTAGCGTGTTGGGTCCGACAACAAAGCCTCAAGCGGGACTCTTCAGTTCAAATTTTAGGGAGAGCTTGATAAGATTCCCCACCCCCCACCTCGCCGCCCCCCATATCTTTGATGTATCTCTGGCAGCAACATTCAAAAGGAAATGCAACCTTTCTAGGACTTGATATTCTTGGAAAACGTAGAATCTGGCAGGTCTCTTCAGCCAGGTCCCTTTAATGGTAAAACATATAAATCAGGTCCCCTAAAATGTTTATCATGTTAATGCTTACTGCATAACTTAATACCACAGACTTCTAAGTGACACAAACTTTACCAAACACTCATCTCCTACTCCCCCCATATATATATATTAAATTATTTACATATTTATATATATTACATTATATATATATATATCTAATTTATTTTAATTGGGCTAAGGTCTATATCATATCCATCAAGAATGAAGAGGAGCCCGATCTTTGAGCGTCTAAGTATGTGATCTCTTTAGCCTTCCTCTTTTTTTTTCCTCTGGGAAAAGTCCATAACATGGCATTATGGCTGCATAATAACTTACTCGAAACATAAGTTCCTCTGGCCCCACCCAGCAAACACACAGACAGCCTGCCACCGCCAGCCTGCCCCTCACCCCCCAGCTGTGGCTATCTTTACACTCAGGGTGTGACAGCAAAGGATAAAGGGTTCTCAGGTAAGACAGGAACTGAACAGCAGAGTTAAGACAGGAGGAAAGACAAGAACCAAGGGAAGGTCTAGGAGGAACGATTTCCTTATTTACTGTTGTTCGATTTTGTTACTGAGAGGAGAGCCTTGATCCTGAGTTTCAAGTCCATTTGCTGCGTTCATTTTGGAGTGGGGTTCTGATCCGGAGATCAAACCCCTTTTTGTGTTCCCAGGATGATTTTGTTTCCTGAAATGAATAGTTGTTGAAATATGGGGGAGGGAAGGAGGGAGGGTGGGAAGGAGGGGAGGGGGGAGTGAGCAAGGCAAAAGAGAGAGATTCCTTCCATGATGAGACTGAAATATTTTAATATGTTAATCTGTTGAACAAAAATTCCAAGAGGATTTCCTCATCCCCTCCCAACACCCCACTCGCACAGGAATTCTCTTTCGTCTAGTCTCCTCTTCTCTAAAAAGGACAGAAAAGGCTCCAAAGGGTCCAAGATTCCCCATGGCTGGCTTCTTCCTACATTTCAGGACTCAACTCAAAGGTCATGTCCTCAAAGGGGCCTTCTAAAGTACCCTCCCCACCCCGGACCTTGTACCAGACAACCTGGTCACTCAACGTCACTGCCTCAGTTCATTGACTTAACAACACCTACCAGTGTCTGGAATTACTGTGCTGCTGCCCCCTCTTAGAACAGAGATTCTTGAGACCAGGAGCCTCATCTGCCTTGTTTACGGCTGTATTCCTGGCACAGAGGTCAGTGCCTCACTAAGTGTTCAATGAATGGATAAGGGCGAGCTCCGGGGGGGAAGCGACGGGAAGGGCAAAGGGAAGAAGGGGAGTAAGTGTTCTTACAACTAGTCGATTCAGCGGGGCGAGACCAGACCAGATTGATGTTCTGCCCTTCGGAGAAGCACGTGACTAAGCCACGGGCTCCCAGGGGTTGGGCAGAACTGGGTCCCAAGGCCACTCTGCTTCAGACCCACTGAGCAATGGCTTCTCTTTACGTGGAACGCTTGCTCTAATGGCACTCAGCTTCGTCACGTGATACCTCCGCTCTCCCTCTATGTGTGTGTCCTCACCAGCTCTCACGGGGACCACTTCCAATTCTTCAACTCTCATACCTCACCCCTTACTCTCAGCTGACATCGTAACACATGTCATGGAGAAAATAGGTGCCATGAAATGAGAAAAATCCTGTCTTCCCAACAATGTAGCTGCATCCATGTCACACACTCCACCTTCTCACCCGTTACAATACAAAAGGTGTTCCTCCTGCTAAGGCCAACCTCCCCATCCCTTCTCACCTACCAAGGCCTTCTCTCCTGCAATTACCCCCTCTCTCGGCATCATCGGCACCCCCCTTTTTATTGGATCATTCTCATCTTAATATCCTATTTTCCCCTCCTCCTCACCATGCTGCTATCCTTGGATTAAAAAAAAAAATTCTTCAGCAATGAAAAATAAAATACTTTACACACATAATGGGAACCACTGGAAGTTTCTATGTGGACAAGTAGTGCGTTCAGATCTATACTTCACAAAGATAAGCACACAAGGGACAGAACGTAGGCACTGTGTTTTTTAAAAAATATATTTTTATTGATTTCAGAGAGCAAGGGAGAGGGAGAGAGACAGAAACATCAATGATGAGAGAGAATCATTGATCAGCTGCCTCCTGCACTCCCCACACTGGGGATTGAGCCCACAACCCAGGCATATGCCCCGATTGGGAATCAAACTGTGACTTCCTGGTTCATAGGTCAATGTTCAACCACTGAGCCACGCCGGCCAGGCAACACACTGCATATTTTAAATCAGTTCTTTCTCAGTCCACTGCAAAGAGGAGACTGGGAAAGAAAACCTTCTGCATACCTACCCTTCTCTCTGCCCCCCCGGCAGAGAATGCCAAGAACACTATTCCTGGCAGCCTGAGCAGAGGCAGGAGGATTTTCTATGGTTATGGTTTTGGACCAGAGCAGGGAGGCCTCCAGGGCATAAATGACCACCACACACACACACACACACACACACACACACACTCCCCCCAATGGCACCAGGGGAAGAGCTGCCAGGTCTGCTGTGCCCCTGGAGGCCACAGGGAGGGGACCCCACACTGCTGCCTCAGCTGCAGCAGACAGCTCCCTGCCTAAGGAATGCCCAGGGTGAGGGCGAATCCAGGGCCCTGAAAAGAGTTCACACACCCGTGTCTGTGTGCAGCTCGGAAAAGAGCGCTGCCAATGGTCCCCACACCATGCACTTGAGAGAACAAAAGCATGTACCTCTTGGATACCACTAATCCTGAACTTCAGTGCCCACAGTTCCATGACTAAATTAAAGTAAAAAAAAAAAAAAAAGACTGAGCCCAGTCAGCGTGGCTCAGTGGTTGAGCATTGACCTATGAACCAGGAGGTCACAGTTCGATTCCCAGTCAGGGCACATGCCTGGGTTGTGGGCTTGATCTCCAGTGTGGAGTGTGCAGGGGGCAGCCAATCAGTGATTCTCTCTCATCATTGATGTCTGTCTCTCCCTCTCCCTTCCTCTCTGAAATCAATAAAAAATATATATTTTTTAAAAGACTGAGATTTGTCTCTTGATATCAAATACAATAATGAAAAACGGTATATTCATTACTCCATATTCCCTTTTCTTTCACTTGAAAACCAGAAAAGCAAAGAAGAGGAGTTCCTAGCCATCTTAAGGATTTTGCAAAACCTCTCGTGTCCTCCATTTAGTTCTTCAGCAACTATCTTAACTCACCAACAGCCTATCAATTTTGCAAGGATGTGGGGCTGTATTTTTCCTTCTTCCTCGCAGAAACAACAGATCTCAAAAGAAGGCATGATGAATGGCTACCGTTATAAATACTTCAAGGCGAATGAGAACCAAAGATGAACTGTAGAAAAATCTGGTATTTGGGGGCTAGCTCCTGGCGTGTGCTCGCGTTAACAGGTCCTGACCCTACATAAATTCCAGAGCGATTTTATCCCATAAGAAGTACAAAGCCAAAAAGTACTCATAAATTTCATTCTAATTTCACCAAATACTTTTCAATCAAAAAAGTCCACTTTTCAAATTGTTCAGTAACTGACTGCTAGTTAACATGTAGATTCTATGTATGGACATTTTAGGGATTTCAGGGGAATGGTTGTTCATCAGCAGTTGGGGGGAGGAGAGACATAATCAAAGTCTAACTAGCAAAGTGGTTTACCCTTAAAATGGCAACTCCTTGTATGTGGGGAGGGGCTTAGCGTGAAGAACGTCCAGTGGGAGGCAGGGCTGACTGAAGAATTTCTCACTATCTGGTAGATAATTTGGGGCAGTATATGACCTGTACCATGACATTCCCACGATCACCAATATCGGTGGATGCTCCCTAGAGTTGCCAGATGTAGGCAAAAATTAAAAAAATTTAAATCACGAAATGTATATTTCAGATAAAAAATATTTTTTAGTATAAGCACGTCCCACAGTATATCACATGGCATATACTTATATTTTGAAAAGTATTCATATTTTTTAGTATTTTATCTGGCCAATCTGCTACCTGTTGGTTCGCTAAGCTGTTAGAACACTGCAGCCGAATATCAGGAGAACAGCAGGCCCCTCTAAATACCTTGAGTTGCCCTCAGACCAAAATCCAAGCATTCTTTTCTGCCAGATGGTACCAAAAGTGACTAAGCAGACATCTCAACACAGCATCCACAGTGTCCATGGAGACACGCTCAAAAACTGTCTGCCTCGTTCCCTAAACTAATTTAGAATCATGGAGTCACAAAAAGTTTAGAATTCGAGATTTGCATGAATTTTTTTTTTAAGAAAAAAGATGATGCCATTCCCAAGCGCAAAGAAGTTTCCTACAACGTGTAACCAGCGTGGGGCAAGGAGAGTGACGTGGGCACCAATTTAATCACAGGAGAGCCAAGAAGATGCCAGGGCCTCTCCCGTAGGAGGGTGTTTATTTTTCCAATGCTAGCAACTCGTTCGAGGCACTTTGGACACGTGGTGATACAAACAGAGAAGAAAAGGACTGTGAGCTCCCTGAGGACCAAATGAGTACTGAATTCATCTGCTTAACCCAAGTGTTTGGCACTTGGTGGGCACTCAATGAATGTTTGATGAAAGAATAAATGAATGAACGAATGAATGAGTAAACTTGAGCCATCAGACCAAATGTGTATTGACTGAGGAGAGCGAGTGAGATGGGGAACTGAGTACAGGAGGGGAAGTCTGAGGGCAGGGCGACGGGAGAAGGCAGGATCACCACAGTCCTTGCTCTCAGTTTTACCTTCCTAATTGGGTCCTTTGGGGGCCCCATTGCAAACAATGATGCAGAGATGTCACCACTCCTGCATCTGGGTCCTCAGGAAAGCCACCGGGTCTCAGCCCGGGGTCAGCTCAGATTCCCCCACTTGCCCTCTCTAGGACCATCACTGCCGGCACAGGTGGTGAGCCACGGACTCACACCAACCTCAGAAACATCTGCGACCCTGGGAAAGCAGAGCTGGCTCCAGAATCCACAAGGAAACCAGAACTACCAAAACGAGTAAACGCTCAAGTGTCTAAAAAACATGAGCATAAGCCAACGATCAAATACAGCTCGATGCTCACATCATTAAACATCAATCCTATTTAATGTGGGATGTGGGTGCATTTATGAATTCTGATACACTGTGAAGTAGGGCCAGCCTTGTTCACATTTGGCCATCTGAACCAGCTCTCGTGTACATCACTGGTAACCCGCTCTCACAAGGTTTAGAAAAAGAATCACTTCTGGTCCCTCCTCGCCTCCTATTCTCCTCCTCAGAGCTGCTCATGGCAGGAAGGCCCTGATTGTAAATGCTTCTCTGAGCAGCAGCACGTCTGCTTACACACGGGGATGAACCAACCGCATGGGACAGCTAAGAACTCCGTGTAGGTCTGCTGGGCCAGGTTCCGATGGCTGGAGAATGGAGAGGCACAAATGTTAGGATGGCTTTGAACGAGTGCTCACTGTGCGTGGATGACTGCTCAGGGAGGTACTGACATCATGATGCCCGCAGAACTGGAACCTAGGATCACCCTCATTTTACAGATGAGACTCAGACAGGTCAAGCATTGAGGCAGAGGGCAGACAGCTGAGCCAGGATTTGATCCTGGTTGACCTGGATGACTTGATCCTGTTTTAGGTAAGGCATTGATTGCTCCAGCCCTGAAGTCAAGTGGACAAACAAGGTCGTTGCCCAAGAGTTGTTCAAAACTGTAAAAATGTTAGGATGGCCATGCCCCAAATGAGCTACGTCTGGGGTTTTTCCAAGCAAGGATGATGGGAAAGATGGAAAAGGTCAGGGGCATGCTCCTCAAACCCATGGCAGAGACAACCAGCCTCTATTTGGGAGCTGGAGGGTCACCATATAAGGAGGTGGAGCTTCCTGATCCCAGGAGCTCAGGGAGGGGAGACACTGAGTTCATTCATTTCGGACGGGGAGCCAAAGCGAAGGAAGGTGAAATAACACCCCCAGGATCACACAGCCGGAGGTTGTTCCAGGCCTCCAGCTCCACCCCCGGGCTCTCTCCCCACAACTGCCTCCTGGAGCCTTCTGGGGAGAAGTGAACAGCAACCTAATGTAAGAAAAAACGGAAGCCACCCAGCGCACCGAAGGAGGGCCTGACCAGGAAGCCTCTCAGAAATCACTGGGGACCCACAAAGAGGGAGAGAAGTTTCTGCAAACGAAAGGAGACAGGTCAGAGTGTGTTTGTTCCCCCCCCCCTCCCCCGCCCCCAAATAGGGTAGATCCAGGAAACTAAACCAATAGACGGAGTTCTGTCCAAGCTAAAAAGGGGCTGTAGCCGATTTTTGTAAGTACCAGGCACTATCAAGAATTCACTAGGAAACCATGTCAAATTATTCTGTTTTTGACAGAGTTCTTGGTGAGCAGGAAAAGTCAGGTTCACTTAGAGTCAAGAGTTGGGCAGGGTATGTGGTCGTCTGACGCCCGGAGATGAAAAGAGCTAAGTAAGAGCTGGATTCGGCTTACAAGTGACCTTCTTGAGACCCCTTCGCCAGCCCCACCACAGACCTGGGAACCCCATCCTCCCACTCCCTGAGGACTGCAGTCCTTTTACTTGGTAGCTCTATGGCTATGGACTGAAAACTACTTCACTCCCCCATGAAGCTTCCCCATTAGACAGGGGAGTACTAAACCCACCCTGTAAGGATTGTTGGGAGAACTGATGAGAAATGGAGGCAATGGAGTTGGCATGAAGCCGGGCACATTCTGTTAATGATGGCCCTTACTAACTCTCATCAACGCTCTCTGCCAAGGTCAGAACACATTTGAGATACCACACTTGACTTCTGGTTCCACATTTGCAGGACATTTGGGAAGGGTTATCAGGAGAGAAGGTTTGAGAACACACTAGTCTTGCAAGTCTGGACACCTAAAAGCCTGAGTTCTTGTCCTAGTTTTGTCACTAACTAGCTCTGTGATCTTAGGCAAGTCACAACTTAGTTGTGACTCAGATGTTACCCGGAAAGTGATGAGGGTTGAGATATGAATTCAAAATAACTTCCAAAGTCTCAGTCATCTCCAAAAGTCCTTGCATTTTAAGACCCTGCCTTATGAGAACCTTCTAAGGCAAATACATTTTCCCAAAGAACAGTTAAGAGGCTCCATGGTCCAGTTCTTAAAAGGATAAAAGCAATCACATGAAAGAAGAGAACATTTGGTCTGTTTTACAAGAAATAATTAGAAAAGTAGGGCAATAGGAGAGGGGCTCGAAGGAAGCAGCTTTTGACTCAAGCTAAGGAAAAAGGAACTTTCCAATAATAAAAATCTATAATAATAAAAGGGTAATCTGCTAATTAGACCAGACGTCTGATGTCATTCCTGACGAAGACAGGGCCAGAGAGAAGCCAGCCCAGGTCCCAGGTGCCGGTAGCGGGGGAAGAAAGGCCGACTCTTGCACAAATTTCGTGCATCGGGCCTCAATGATTCAATAATGGACTTGTGGCCATTAAAGATTGTGAGGTCCTCAAGGGCAGGACAACCTTGTTTTCAGCATTATACTCTCAGCACCTAGGCTAGTAAGTGGCACATAGGAAATGCTTAAGAAATGATGGATTAGTGACTAGGTGGATGGGTTGGATGGATGGGCAAGTGGATGGGTGGATAGGTGGATGGGTGGGTGGGTGGATGGATGGATGGATGGATGGATGGATGGTGAATGGGTGCATACGCTGGTGAATAAGTGAGTGGATAGGTAGGTGGATCTGTGGGTGGATGGGTGAATGGATGAGTGGGAGGAGAGGAAGGAAGGAGGAAACGAAGGAAGAA
>NW_006297152.1:3850767-3859185 GCF_000327345.1 Myotis davidii
GGGAAAGAGGGCTACATCAGGAGGTAGTGAACTTCCTCTTTCTGGGTGTGTTCAGGCATCAACTGTAAAGGATGTTGCAGAATGGATTTCTATCCCAAGTAGGCGGTTCTATTAAAGGTCTATGTGATCTTTACACTAATCCTACATAGTTTTGTCAGATTAATCTTCCTAAAGGACAGCTTTGTTGATGTCACCCTCCTACTCAAAAAAATTCAACGGTTTCCCCTCGCCTATTCAATTAAGTCCACAATCCTGACATCTGAGTAATGATAAATCTTTATTACAGGTCTTCTAGGATTTTTATTAGTTTTGAGCCTTACATTGAAATCTTTCATCCATTTTTAGTTTACTCTTATGTATGGTGTAAGAAGGTGAATTCATTACTGCATGTACCTATCCAATTTTTCCAACACCATTTGAATACACTGTCAACACTTATTCAATAATAATAATAATAATAATAATAGGAATTATTTATTATTATAAAACAGGCATTCTGTTAAATTGGCTTCTTTGTAAGCTGGAGTGGGAGAAAGGGAGAAGGAATTTTATATTAAAAATTATCAGAAACATAATAAAATTGCCTAATGCTAGCCGACGTCAAGTATTGTTTTATTTAAAAGACTAAAGTAACTTTATTTTTCCCATGGCCAATTTTTGACTCAACACCTCAAGAATGCAATTCAAAAACCAAAGGGTAATTGCAGGTCAGGGGGAAAATGCACCAAAAAGAAAAAAAAAACGGTGAAACTGTGACATTCACGGCTCAAAGGGACACATATGAATGAATCCCGTCTCTTTTTCCTTTCAGCCCAAGCACAGGAATAGGGTTACAATGTAGTGAAAGTGACAAAAAAGAAACAGAAAGACCACGATAATAAAAAAATTAGATAATCACCCATTCTCCCTATAAGTACCTTGGCATCTGAGTAATGATCAATCTTTATTACAGGTCTTCTTATTTAAAAAAAAAAAATCATGGGCTTAAAAATTCTTAGAAAATTCGAATTAAAGGAGAAAATTTTTGACTTTTTAGCATTTTTGTGGGTGTTTTTTTTCTAAGACATTAACTTATTTTTGATAACTTCAGATTAAGCAACAGGAAGGAGACATCTGATGCCAAATAAGGCATTTGGGGGCTTCTCCAAAGCAGAAAGACAGGCAGGCTGAGTAACTGACCAGGGTGAAGAATGACAAGCCTCATGGGAAGGCAAACCCAGCAAACCAACTTGTTTTTTTCCTCCTAATTGTCTAAAATTCGATGCCTTAGAAATGCCACCTTTCTTCAGGTAAAAATGACATATTTCCCCCATACCTCCCTTTTTTACATCACTGAAGTACTCTTGCTCCATAACTGCTCGACAGGTAACTCCTCAGCTAACCAGACCCGGAGAACGTCTAAGAAAATATCACAAGCAACCTCATTTGTGTGAATTCTCATTTCTTATTTGAAGTTTCCAATCCATATATCCAGAGCTATATGGACAAATATATACCAAAAGTAATTTGTGCACAAAAATACATTCATCCCTCAAAGATACATTCTTGGTAAAATAAATGGACTCAGTATTTTTTTTCCCTTCTCACACACAGACTCATAGATACAAAGAACCGAAATCTTGGCACTCCGAGAGTAATAGGATATTTTTAAGACTCTGCTGAAGATTTCCTGAACTTTGGGATCTCGGACTCCACCACTCCCCCATGGTATGGCAGGAGACCCAGGATTCAAACTCTGATTCCAAATTCCTTCTGACATGAAGGGGTTAAAGGTGACCTCCAAGATACGCTCTTCTCCACTGCTCTGAGAGCAGCGGTCAGAGAGATCCTATGAAAACTAAGTCAGACAAATACCGTATGATTTCACTCGTATGTGGCATCTGAACAACAAAACAAACACACTGAAACAGACTCATAGACGCAGAGAGGGAACTGGTGATTGCCAGAGGGAAGGGGGTTGGGGCAGTGGGTGAAAAAGGTGAAGGGACTAAGCACAAGTGGGCAGTGATGGAACAGTCACAGGGAAGTGAGTAAAGCATAGGAAATACAGCCAACAACACTGTGATAACTACAGATGCAGGGTGCCAGTTGGGGTACTGGAAACGCTGAGGGGAACACTATGCAAAGTAGTGATTGTCTAACCACTAACCTGTACGCCGGAAACCCATACAAAACAAAATGGAAAGAAAAACACACACAACTGAGTCAGATCATGTCATGCCTCTGCTCTACACTCCGCCTTCACCTTCCCGCACAGTGTAAAACCCAAGCTGGACAATGGCCCCCAGGCCTCCACATAGTCTGGCCCCTGTGTGCTCACTCCTGCTCTTCCTTTTGCCCAGCCCCCTCCAGCCGCGCTGGTCTCTCTCCGCAGTGGCTGTTCTCCACCTGAAGTGCTCTTTTTTTCCAAACTGCTACCTGGCTAACTCTGTTGCCCTCAAATCGTTGACTAAGTGTTTCCCTTCCAAATAGATTCATTTAAAATTGCACGCCCTTTTTTCTTTTTTTCGAAAAACTTACCACTTCCCAACTCTGATTGAACATAACTGACTTATTTATTGTGTTTCCTGTGCATTGTCCGTGTCCCCAGCCTGAGTGCATACTCCTGGAGGGCCGGGAGTTGCCTGCGTCCCTCACTGATGTATCTCAGGAGCCTGGTATGTAGGAAGTGTTCAATAAATATTTCCAGAATGAATGCATGAGATCTTTTATTCCTCTAACTTCTTATGATTCCATGGAGTATCCAGTACTTCCTGTTTGGTAAACTGTTAACTAGTTATTTCCCCCAAAGAAACCAACGCAAGAAACAGAGTAGCTAATGCACAAAAACATTCAATTGCCACCATTTATTATGTGCCAGATACTACATTATACAAGTGTTTTCTCATTTAATCTTCACCAAAAGCAAGTTAGAAAGACGTTACATTCCTCCCTGATGTCTTAAGGAGCCTAAGGAAACTCAGACTCAGAAAGATTAAGTAAATAGCCAAGATCCTACAGCAGTGATGGTGAACCTATGACACGCATGTCAGAGGTGACATGCGAACTCATCTTTTTGGTTGATTTTTCTTTGTTAAGTGGCATTTAAATATATAAAATAAATATCAAAAATATAAGTCTTTGTTTTACTATGGTTGCAAATATCAAAAAATTTCTATATGTGACACGGCACCAGAGTTAAGTTAGGGTTTTTCAAAATGCTGACACGCCGAGCTCAAAAGGTTCGCCATCACTGGTCTACAGCGATGTGTGCCTGCCTGTGCTGGGCTTTCTGCAGACAGATCCAGAACAATCTGATGTCCATTCTGCTTCCTTCATTATAAAATTCATCCACACAGACTCATAGGTACAGAGAACAAAATGATGGTCGCCAAATGGGAGGGAGGTTGAGGGCTGGGTGAGAAAAGTGAAGGGATGAAGAAGCACAAGTTGCCAGTTATGAAAATAGTCACAGGGGTGTGAAGTACAGCGGAGGGAATAGAGTCAATAACATTGTAATAACTATATACGATGTACAGTGTCAGGTGAGTACCAGACTTACTGGGGTGACCACTTTGCAAGTTATATAAATATCTAATCACTGTGCGGTACACCTGAAACTGATATGACATGGTATGTCAATTCTAACTGAAAAATAAAAAATGCAAACAAATAAATAAAATTGATTCAGTAGCACCGGACAACAGACAGACCCCAGGGACATGTTATGCTATAGGAAGACTGCAGGGTGCTGCGCTTTCGTAATAAAACATGGCCATTCTAATAAAATCATCCTGATACTGTTATAGCCAAACCGACAATGACAGGACATGAAAGGGACATGGCATGGTCCAGGGAATCAGTGTGGTCTCCCCCAGACGTGCTGGGAGGCCAGCATAGGCCCCCGACCCCGCACTGAGCCTTGGCAAACGGGCGCAGTGGCCCCAGCCTCATGTGTGGCCTGCAGGTTTTCACACGAAATGGGAAAAATCTACGTGTAAAATTCATGACCATGCAGAAGAACGGCACTCTCTCAACACAGGGACCCGTGACCACAGTTTCTGAGGTGGGTTGGAGCAGTTTGGGAGCCATTTCCCGAGCCCGAAACCTAAGTGAACTCGGAGAGCGGAGCCCAGCAGCTCCCAGGCTGAAGCAGGAAAGGAGAAGTCAGACGCTCTTTCCTCTGAATCATCTCAGTGGTGGACCAACGTCTCAGTTGCCACCACGCCACAAGGGAGACAGGACCCATGAGACAACGTTTCCAGAAGGGTCAGCCCGCCCTCAGGCAGAGGGGGAAGCAGTCCACCCCAGTCACCCACTGTTAGGGCTTAGAATAGGCGGTGTGGTGAGTCGAGGCTGGGGTGCCATCTCAGGGGCGACTGTCACCCCCTTAAGCAACTCCTGAGCCACAGGCCCTGGGCTGGCGGAAAGGCCACCCGAGGGTTCTGCTGGTCCCCGCCCACCCCCACAAAGCATGACAATGCTTTGTCCCCAGACCTGGCCTTATTCCAAAACCACCCGTTTGATCTTCCGCCCAAACTCGCCTGGTGGTTTCTCACCCAGACACTGACTAAGAAAACAGTGGTTCCCACTTTTCCAAGATGGGAGGTGGCAACCTCCGTGGCCAGGGACAGGGCTGAACGGAGACTCCAGCGTGCTGATGGTGGAAGCTGCCTCGAGCAGATGAAATATCTGAACCTTCCAAGTATCACACGGGTAACGGAAGCTTTTCTTTTACTTGATCATTTTAAATTGTGAGCTCAAAGATCTAAAATTGGATTATGCATAAATGCCAAGAATTCCTCTTGCGAGAACTGTTAGAAATCCCCCACTTAAAATCCCTGCTTGAACTGCTTTAATCAAGATAACCATCCTGAAGTCCTCATTTTTGAGGTTTATTATGAGTAGAACATTTTGCCTTATTAGTCATCTAAAACCAACCAGTGGTCCCTCGGGGGAAAAACATGTAATGAAAAGTATGCTCTAACCACTGAGGGCTACTTGCCACGTTCGTGTCTTTGGGGGGTGGCGGGGAGGGGTACTTTGGATCTAATTGTACTTGAAAAATAGCATTGTCGCTATGGAAGCAGCTCTAAATTTTGACTGTTTCTCTTTATGCTGCAAAGGCCATATTCTTCATATGCAGCTTTTCTTTCCCCGGCAGAGGGCTTTGACAATAATCCCCTGAGTTTGTGGCATGCCCTGCCTTGCCCGGGCCGTCACCCGTCCTCTTCCTGTTCAAGCATCGCTCTCAGCTAAACTGCAAGCGTGAAGGTAGAAAACAGAGCAGCCAGAGTGCCCTCATCCACCGGGGTCCTTGTCACTCGATAAACTGAACTAATTCCCATCTCTTTTCCAGACACTTTATTGGCAACTTGTCTATCGAAATAGAGTAAGTGTGACCAAGTTGTGTCTTAAAACAGATGCTTCGGAAATTTCGGCATTTTGGAGCGTTCGCTTGTCCCAGTGACACAATGAAGAGGGATGCTCGGTTATGACTGAAACCCCTCTCTCTGAACTGCCTTGGGGCTCTGTCCCATTTCAAGGGCTCGGGACAGGGAACTGTCGTTCTATGAAGATGGATTTGATTCTGGGAAGCAACCGAAAGGCGTTCAAAGCCAAGCTGGCCAGATAAGGTAGGTAATCATGCTGAGTAATACTGGTTTCCATAAAAATGAGGTGACCATTAAAATAATGAAGCTGGTTTTCGAATGAGGATCACAATTAGACTCTGAAGGCAAAAAAGCGTTCCCAAGATGGTAGGTAGTGGATACTCCCATTTTTCACGTGTTTTCGAGCAATGCCAAGATCTCTGGAATGAATACAAAATCACCAAAGCTACTTTGAAGCCAATGTTTCCCATTTGGACACATACATATGTGTATCTATAATAAATTAAATTAGTGATTTCTGCCAACTGCCTCCTAAGCTAACATGCTGATTAATTTTCACAAAACTGTATTCTTTTTCCATTATCATTCCCATAAATTAAAATCCTTCACTGTGATGGATGAAAATATTAGATTATATGATTCCTTCAAGGGGAAAAAAATGATTGAATGAATAAAAGAAAAGCCTTATTTAGCATTTTAGAATTGAAGTGGCTTTAGAGAGCATTCAGCCCAAGGATATGTACTGAGCAGATACTAGGGGGTGGCAGAGAGAGAGAGAGAGAGAGAGAGAGAGAGAGAGAGAGAGAGAGAGGCGCTCAGTTTGTCAGGAATAACCAGCTAACCCTCTAGACCTCCTTGCAATAAGCCATCTCTTTAAGGAAGATGACTTTGTTGCTGTGAAGATGTAGTTTGTCCCTGGCAACCTTTTTGGCCTGGGACTGTTATTTCTGTGTTATCCAAGTTGTTCTAGGCAAGTGGAAGGGTGCAGGGTTTCCTATTATATTCCAGGGAGAAGGCTCCTTACTCAATGGAAGGATCTTCCTACTCTGTACTGTCATACCGAGGAAGAGTTTTCCCGGCCATGATGGGATCAATACTTCCGGAGCTGTTCAGGTCTTAAAGCCCCTACCCCAGGGAAATTCGCCTTCTTGACATAACCAGCGCTCCAGGAAATGAGGAATTCCCATTCTCCTACCCACACATTCAGGTCAATGGGTGAGGGTAGGCACCCTCGTCTACTGGGCTCCTGGAAGTGGGTGAGGCTGTCACAAACACCTAAGAACGTACATGGTGCCTTGCTCATCTTACTGCTCTTTGCTGCAGGAGGCCCCTGACATTTTCTATTTCATATTTTGAAAGGCTTTCCAAAAACCATCAAACTGACCTCATGACTCATTAATGGGTCACCTCCCATGGTTCCAAAAACACTGACCAGGTGTTTCTGACTGTGTGGTCCACAGAGCACTTGCATTAGAACAGAACAGGCCAAAAAAAAAAAAAAAAAGCAAATTCCTGGGCTCCATCCCAGACCTGCTGCCTGAGGATGTGTTGGTAAGGCCCAGGAACTGTCATTCCAATCCCTCTCCTAGGCAATGCTGATGTGCACTGAAGTTTGAAAACCTGTCTAGACTGGTATCAGGTCGTGAGACTTAAGGGAAATAGATCCAAAGAGGCTATCTGTTTTTCAAGGTCACACCATTGATGAGTAGCCAAGCTAACAGGAGGGACCCTGTATTCCTGAATAGTGCACTTTAAACACATGAAGACTCATGCCCGTCTCGAACCAGCACCCCACACTCTACTCCATGGCCAAGCTCACTGCTGTATAATCGATGCCTAGAACAAGGCCATGTCTGGGTGGGGGTTAGGAAGAACCATAACATGTGTGCCATCGTTTTGAAAATTAAAGTTCCAAGAAGTCAAGGAGCCCATAATCACACACATGGTCCATCTAATAACGAGCACAGGGTTTAACAAGTATTCATCTTCGCCAAATGCATCTCTGATCTAACAAAATGACCTCCAGTGTTGAAAAATGAAATAATGGAGGCAAAGGCGCTTCACTTTCCCTCCACAGAGACAAGAAGAAACCTACAGAAATGATGCAAAGGTTGCCCAAAGAATCAATAAACTAGGAATGGAAAGCATCAGTTTTGTGGTTTTTTAAATTGATCTTTACAGAGAGAAGAAAGGAGAGGTAGAGAGAGAGAGAAATCTACGTGAGAGCTAAACATTGACTGGCTGCGTCTTGCATAGCCCCTACTGGGATGTGCCCTGACCAGGCATGTGCCCTGACCAGGAATCGAACTGGCAACCTTTGGTGCACAGGATGATGCCCAACTGAGCCACATGGGCCAGGGTGGGAAGCATCAGTTTTAGCTCTTAAATCATAAAACTTACACATGGTTTTCTCAGATTTTAACAAAAGAACAAATATTAACAAAAAAAGCAAGTCAATCTAGGATTCTAAATAAAGCTATGTAAGAGCATAAAAATAAACCATGGATTTGGAACATTTACTGCCAAATCTATGGTTTGGTTAGGTTTTTAAAAATATATATTTTTATTGATTTCAGAGAGGAAGGAAGAGGGGAGAGAGAGACAGAAAATCAGTGGTGAGAGAGAATCATTGGTTGGCTGCCTCCTGCTTACCACCTCCCACTGGGGATCAAGCCCACAACCCAGGCCTGTGCCCTGACAGGGAATCGAACCGTGACCTCCTGGTTCATAGGTCAATGCTTAACTACTGAGCCACACTGGCCAGGCTGGTTAGGCTTACTGATTTTTCCTTTTTAACATCATTTTTCTACCTAAAGGACTCCTCCAGTTAGTTCAAGTGTACATGGTCAAGCCTTAGTGCCCACAGACACAGCCGTTTCCACAGTATGACCAGTACTCTATGAAGGGTCTGCTGAGTGATGTTTACTCCTCTTTCAGAAGCTGCCCAAGAATAGTTTCCCAGGGTCTAGAATCAAATGAACTCAATATGCAATTATTGAGCAACTATTAACTTCTAGGTCTCATGTGAGGCTGTGGGGAGGTAGGG
>NW_006297152.1:3859229-3871053 GCF_000327345.1 Myotis davidii
CAATTAGACTGCAGTTCTGAAGTCACATACTCTATTGCAAAATAATCTCTCAAGCTGTACAAAAACATAAGGTTATTATTAATAATCACACGAGCAGGTCCACAGTGGCTGATGGACTTACCTGAAAGGAAGGAGAAAGCAAGTGGGACTCATACCTAAGGGGACTTTTTTTCAGGGAAATGGGCAAATGTGAGGCAGAATGACCGTGCCTTCCCTTGCCCCTCCTCTGACTCTGAGACTCCTCCTTCCTCCCTTTCTTGTGACTTCTCTGGAAAAGGGTAGGTGGTGGAAAAAGTGGCTTTAAGATGGCCCCCCCCCCCTACCCCTCACCCCCGCAACACACACAGTCGTCACACACACACAGAGTCACACACGCGACAGTATTTTCAAGGGCACAGATACTTCTTCACAAGGCTCTGGGAGGAAGGGCAAAGATGACACACCCGCCCACTTCACTTCCTACATCCCTCTCCAAGATGCCCTGTGGGTATTCGCTATAAGCTGGTGGTCAGTGAGACGGCCAACCAGGCCCACAGGCTCAGAGGCTCAGGTTCCTGGGCCTTCTTTCAGAAACGTGCTCCTCCCGTCACTCAGGTCTGCCCAGCACTACTTCAGAGAGCTCCTGCCGTGCCCTGCGGCTGACCGGGACGAGAAAGAAGCAGCCTACAGGTTCCCAACGCTTTCATGAACCGAAAAAGAGTACCAACCCTGGCGTCACTCAGATGTCCATACAGGATGTCTCTCCTGATCCAAAGCGGCTGCCTGCCTCTCTCCACTCCTTCTGTCATCATGAAAACTGTGTGATTTAGTTCAAATAAAGTCAACAACGAACTGTGAGTGCGCAGTCTAATTTCTGCCAGGATGAGCTTCCCCTATGGAGCTCTGATGACAAATATCAGGATTTTAAGCATCTCTCCTGCATACATTTGGTCATACATCTACATATATGTCCGTCACATCATGCATGAATCTCCAGTCATGCCTTCGCTGGGAGATTTTAAGAAACTACTCATGGCGGACACTGCGGGATCACCCTGATAACACAAGTCCACCAGAGAGACAACAGGAAGAACAGCAGTGTTGTAGGATGACTGTATCCCAAGAGTTAATCCCTCCCGACGTGTAGAACATGATGTCTTGCATTGCTCCCTGGCCGCACTCATCAACAGCATTATTTCTAGAAAGGCCTGGGGAGAAATCTGGATTTCCCCAAGCACAGTTACACTGGCATCACTCAGTGCGCCTTCCCAGGGAGAAATCTCTCCCCGTGTGGGAGCAACAGTGGTACCTGTGCACGGATCTATTTATATCTCAGAACTGAATCTCGCCACGGAGGAAATTTCTTCCTCTCGCCTGGCCACAGGGAATCTCAGGGCTAGATCTGCAGACTGCCTTTAACAGAAGGAGGCAGAGCCTACCAGAAGGCATCGCTGGAGTTTAACACTCTCCCGGTTTTATCGTTTGATCCCTCTGCCATTTTTGTTCTGATTTCTTTGTCTCCATTAATGTGTTTCTTTAAAAAACAGACAAGTAAGTACCTAAGCATCATTTGTCATGAGACTTCCCCTAAGGGTTCACCACCAATAAGGAGGTTCCCAAGCGAGGAGACACGGTCACGTTACCTGAGTCTGTAGCTTGTGGTGTATCCAAGAAAGCCCACTTCTGGCCTGCTGACCATCGCAAGGGCTGACACACTCAGGTATAGTGCTGTCTTCCTCCGGTCACTAAACCTGGCTTCTAAGTTTTGTAAAGAAATCCTTGTTTTATCTGATAGGGATATTGGGAAAAAATGGGGATTAAGGATGTAGAATAACTAAACTAAAACATAGAAATTCTAGAGGCCTGGTGCACAAAATTCGTGCAAGGGTAGGGTCCCTAGGCCTGGCCAGCGATCAGAGCCGATCGGGGCCTTCCAGCTGCCAGCCAGGGCCTCCCTTCCCTGGCTGCTGACTGCCGACTGCCGGCTGGGGCCTTCCTTCATTCTGTGCCGCACCCCGGGGGCCAGCGCACGTCATAGTGAGTGATAGGTCTCCCGGTCAAACTCCTGCAGGCACAATTTGCATATTAGGCTTTTACATATATAGATAAAAAGCAGCCAATGCTGCCACTTTTGCCATAGAATCCATCCCATTAAAAAGCCATCTGTCCCTGCACAATAAAGGAAGGCAGCGTGGACGGGAAAGACTCTTCTCTCAATTCTCTTTGAAATTTATTCGATGAAGAACAGCCATAAAAAGTAGTTTCTACATGTGCATGTAGTGCTGTTTTGGGTGTCCCAACTCTAGGATGAGTATCAGGAAGGTGTCAAATGCGCTCTGAGCCACCCAGAACCTGGTATCCTCGGACAACAAGCTCAGGTGTGGTATTTAGAAAGAAATCCCTATAACCAGGAACTTCCAGTTACATTGACTTTAGCAAAGAGACAGCATTGAGCCCTCCACGCTGTAATTCGAAAGTAGCATGGAAAGCTGCCCAGTAGCCACACTTCAATGGGAAAAAAATTCTTATTTATTTTGCAACCATGAACAAGGGAGTGATGTCCTGCCTCCTAGTCCGTTGGGGACGAGACCTCGAGAGGCTAGAGGAGCCAGCAGGCTTTCTAAGCCAAGTTAAAGCCCAAACCTGAGACCCAGATGGGGCCTCACTGACTCCTGCATTTGATCATAAACCTTCTCATGAGGCACAGATATTCCTGTTTAAGCCTCCGTACATATTGAAACCAAAAGAAAGGCAATAAAATACAGAGAATCAATAGGGCATGTTCTCCAAATGGGAAATATTTCATTTATATGATCTCTGTAGGATTTCAGAACTGCCTGAGAGAAACAAAGTCTAGTTGACGCAGAGATTTAAGGTGAGAAATATTTTTGGCAAATTAACCTTTCACTACATCAGATAGAATTAATTCAAAGTACGTGTGAGAAGAAAAATCTGAAAACTGGTACGTTCTCATTCAACACTGTCATTTACCATTAGCCGCCTGCATCCGCATGAAATCAGCTGTGATTCATTACAGTTTACAGAAATATGCGCATTTGGAAATGAACTGGCTTTCATTTTTGTTTCAACTTTGCACATCAAACCAGAGGTTGACTCTAAGACAGTTCTGGTCCTATTATGGATTTGATCAAAGTCATTCAACATGTTTAAAAGTCATGATGAAAGTATAAAATCCATGATATCCACCTGAAAACACCCTGGACCTCAGCATATCCCTTCCTCCCAAGACAAGTTCTAACTTCCTGAAACCTCTTCACCTAACCAGACACAGGTATAGTGATCAGGATGTTGCTTCCAAAGCCATATTTTGTAGATAAACAAACTATGCATAGATCTTTTATCTAATACTGGAGGCCCAATGCATGAAAATTCGTGTAAGAGTAGGCCTTCCTTCCCCTGGCTGCTGGCACCGGCTTTCCTCCAGCACCTGGGACCCAGGTTTCCCTCCTCCAGCCGCCGGAAGGCAACCAGGACCTGGGCTTTCCTCCCTCTGGTCAGCCACTGGCACCCGGAACCCGGGCCAGCTTCACCCAGGCCGGCTGCAGGCACCCAGGACCCCAGGTGGCTTCGCCTGGGCCCGTCTTTGTCAGGAAGGATGTCTGGAAGATGTCCGGGCTATCTGGTCTAATTAGCATATTACCCTTTTATTAATATAGATACTTCCTTTTTTCTTTTGTTGACAAGAATAATAAATTCTTAATTAAAAATAATCTTGCAGTGTGTTTATTAAATATAATCTTAAATTTTAAGAATAGACACTTTATTTCTAGTTTATTGGGAAAAAAAAGAACTTTCCTCCTGTCCCTACACTTTCTTCTCCATCGTCGATAGCTTTTATTTTTCATAAGTTTGCCTAATTTTCACACTTTTCCCTATTCTGCTATTTGTCTCTTCCTGCCATTATACAAACTTATATAAATGTTTTGATTCTCTTCTGTGGGTAGCTACTCTGCAATGTGGCTTGAGAAAGGGCAAAAACAAGAACAAAGTCAACTGAGGGTATAGCTTCGAATGGTAAGATATTACTCAGTAACCCGCAGAGAAGGGAAATGAAACAATGAGGACCAGAGTCTGTGGAGTCACATTTAATTCAATTCTGCACGAATATGTCCCAGCCTGCAGGGAACCAGGCAATGGGGCAGGCCGTGAGGACCACAGTGCTCAGTCTGCAAGGAGTTATTAATTGGTGGTCTGTAAAGAACTTCTCATGCATGACTGAGGGAATTATGTTCGTTTAGGAAAGATCACTTTCTTCTTCTTCTTCCTGTTTTAATTCACCAAGATCCAATCTGAGTCCCTTTATTCCAGGATGATTCCTGAAAGGGGGGTTGTGTTCAAAATCCACCCACAGGTCATTTCCAGCTGTCTTCCCATCCCCTATCTTAAGCCCACGGTCTACACCCACATCCATTCCATTCCTGCCTCATTTCCCGTACTTCCCCAATACTGATGTGAGGTGATTTCATTCTACAAAGGCTGAGGAGCAGAACCAACGCCAACACAGAGCCTCTTCAATGAAAGGACAAACTGAATAGATTTCTGGTCCCTCAGCTGTCATCACCTGGACGAAGAAGAAGCAACAGCAAGTCATTTAGCCAACGGTGGGCCTGACATCCTCCCAACAATGCAAAACACGCCGAAGGAAATGTTCCTTGAAAATGGAGTAAGAATGAAAACCAACAAGTGCTGAGTAGGAAATGGGAATGCTGGAAAAGACCCATAGCTCACCTGCTCGGCTGAAATAACGCTTGGGTGTCTAGCGGAGAAACACTGCTGACATCCGAAGCCCTGGGGTCCCTGTGAGAACAGCCAAGTGTTTAAGGCACAGGCTCTGTTCTGAGATTTTCTAATGGAACATTGTCGGGATTCAGTCAAAGGACCCTAATCGGCCATTTTGAGTATGCATGAGGCTTCATCAGATTGGGATGCAAGAGAAAAGGGAGTGAAACCTGACCAAGCGTTTTCAAAGGTCAGACTATCCCCAAAGGAGGGGGGCATGCCTTCACATTCTAGCTGCTGAGTGGCTCAGTGACTATGCCTGTTCCCAAGTGCTTATCAGGGATTCCTTGTTCCTCCTGGCAAATACCTAATGCCGTTAAAAATTCCTCCTGGATGACAAACACTGTGACTTACAACTCAATTTAGGGAAGCTCCAACCCCTGGCAAATGACCTAAATTATAACCCTCTGTGGGTTTGGGTTCAAAACAACGTTAATAAATGGGAAAAAAAAATCAAGGCAATAAAAATCCCAGTAGAGCATGGTTTTTCTCATTGACAGAATGGGTCCCTCTGTTGAGACACTGAAGTCTCTTTGGGGATAAGGTCTGCCAACAAGCACAGGCCCTCCATACCCAGGGCTGCTGCTCCCGAGTGAATTCCCCCATATTTAGTGTTCATTCGCTGTCCCTCTAATTCATGAAAAGTCATGTTTCAGTTCAGGCGTTATGTCTGACCTGCAAATACATCACCACCAACAACAAAAATAAACCCTCCTCCACTGCGATGTCACAATATTAACACACAGCTCCCAGTTTCAGAAGAGCAATTTAAATGTCTTACTACGTGCACTGAGTCATGTACCTACTCAGCAAGGAAATAGTTTTTTTTATTTAGGACACTCCTCTCATTCTTATCGGCCCAATCTCATTGTTACTGCCATCGAGTTATTAATTCTCCAACTGCTCTTTCTTATGTTGCTTGTTCTCAGGGAAGCAACGCAATCTCTGACTCCCACTACAGTCAGGTTTAGTGAAAACGTGAAAATGGGAACCCAGACTCCCAGTGGCCCATCTCATGGTCTACAAACCCTG
The DNA here is from genome assembly GCF_000327345.1 of Myotis davidii. NCBI lineage: Eukaryota > Metazoa > Chordata > Mammalia > Chiroptera > Vespertilionidae > Myotis > Myotis davidii. Next base: position 3,865,041 of record NW_006297152.1, read on the forward strand.
AGAGTGGAAAGTTCTGGCTTCTTCCTCATCTGATACCCATTAGCACAGCTGCATCGGAATCCACCCACCCGAGTAGCGTAAAAACCCAGACTCTGGGTCCTGTCCCAACTTCATCATGACCTTATCCTGACCTTCAATACAACGAAGATATATTACTTTCTATTTTAGATGTCTTTACACTTCATGAAAAACACAAATAGTCATGTCAAATATAATGCTCATTTGGCATCTTTACAACCCTGAGTAGTTTGTGGGAAACCAGGGTCCTTCCTTCCCCTATACCCCCCCCACCCGAAAAAGGTATGATGCTTCAAAGGTAAGCAGGTTAGAGATTAATTGGAGGACGATGTTTTTCACTTACTTCAGAGAAAAAACGGTGTTTGTGCATTTCTGAACTACCGTGGAAGCACTGGTTTACCAGATGCATACACTGCACTAAGTGGATGTGACTCATGGGGAAAGTTTTATTTAGCATAGAAAGCAAATCTTACACCTGAGAGATTTTCTGAGTTTATCGTATTAAATGTACCAAATGTAGATGCATATTCATTGAATTATGGAAAATGCCAGTTAGGTACCTAATGAATTTTCACCCACTCATCTTAGATGAGTAAAAGGTGATAAGCAGTGACTTCCACATCAAAGCATCAGTTCTGTAGAGAAATGGGGTCTGGACAAAACCCACTTAGTCTCATGAATGCATCCAAACTTAGGCCTGGGTTTCTACAAGTTTCCCTTACTTCTCACACACACGCAGCTGGCCCACTACAGCACAATGTAACAGACAGAGTGAGACTCCAGTCCTTCCTGAATAGTCCTCTCCAGGGGCAATCAGGGAAATGCAGCCTGAATGTGTTCCTGTAAATGGCAAGCTTACCTTCAGGCTGTGTGGAGAAGACAAGCCATGCTCACTGGAGGTCAATGTCTCCATACTTCCGGTCCTCTGTGCCACTTAACTAAGTTCTAATACACGTTTCCCAAAGAGCAATTCCTGATCATAAATGAGTGTTTCTTTTTCTGCTCTTCCAATGCCATTACTCCCCCACCCTCACTCTAATCTCACTTTTGTAACTAACAACATCTAAGATCCCAAGAAGAGCCCCCCTTTCCCCCCCAAAAAATCATTATTATAGGATCTAACCAAGCAATAGAAAACCAACATGAATCTCACATGCATTCATTTCAGGATACACTCATTGTGCTTCCTTGCTAATCACAGGGCTTTCATTCTAATTGGCTCCTTTTTACCTTGGTTAGTCTTAGCTATCATGATTTTTTAAAAAATATTTTATTGACTTTTCTTCAGAGAGGAAGGGAGAGGGATAGAGAGCCAGAAACATCGATGAGAGAGAAACATCAATCAGCTGCCTTCTGCACACTCCCCACTGGGGATGTGCCCGCAACCAAGGTACATGCCCTTGACCAGATTCAAACCCGGGACCCCTCAGTCTGCAGGCTGACGCTCTATCCACTGAGCCAAACCAGTCAGGGCCACGATTTTTTTAAAGTGGAAAATCAGAACACTTGCAAGGGATTTTATCTTCACACCAAGCATCGTGAAAATCTCATGTGAGAATATACGAAGGGAAAGTATTTTTCTTGACTGTAGAACCTAAGCACACTTGGTAGAGACTCAAATATGATGAAAATGGAAGATATAAAGATGGCTTCAGTATCACTATAAAAACTACCCTCCTAGGGCTTGGAAAGACACCCCTCCATCCATAGTCACAAGGTCAGCTGGGGATTATCACCTCTAATTTTGATTAGAAAAAGACCTCATTTTGATTAGAAAAAATTTTTGCCACATACAGGCCCTTGAAACCTCAAGTGTAACGACCCTCAGGGACAGAGGTTGAGTATCTCTAGTATTTCCTCCGCGAGCTGAAGGGCACTGATCTAAAAGGGACTGTGTTCTCAGAGATTTCGAGTAGCTCTGCCATCATTTCCATGTACCTTTGGGAAGTCACAGTTCCTCAGTAAGTGAGTTCCCTAGCAACCAAATGCTCATGTGAATCCTCCGTCCCACCCTATCCCCCTCAGAGAAGTAAGGTAGGGGCATTTTGAAGATAAACATGGTGCCACTTCAAAGCGTAACGTTAATTATTAGTACTGGGTCAGATTTTTTTGGGGGGTTGGGAGGGCTGGTTTTTTAAGAAAGCCAAATAACGACTCAGATAAAAGATAAAATAAATTTCATTTGCTGACATCACAATTTGGAATATATAACATAATCCTTGAGGAACCAAGGGAAAAACAAAACAACCGATTTAAAGATTTTTCACAAGACAGAGAAATAGATGCATAGAATCTTAATGCCGGAAGGGAAAGTGGGTTGCAAAGATTTTGCACAGGCCCCGTCGAGAGAGGTTTTGGGGTTCAGACTGATCTTGAGGATGAAAAATTAGGGGAGGTTTCAAATCAGAAAGCAAGCAGAAACCCTGGAAATTCTCTCACTGCCCAGTCAAATTCGTGTGAGGCCAGAAGTCTATGATGCCCCATAGTCTATGATAGGGGTGGCGTGGAACTGCTTGATGCTATTGAAGAGAAGCAAACATACGCTATATGGCAACGACTGCATGTACATTCATTCATTTACTCTAGATAATAGCCCCCAAAATTCACACAGATGTTATGAAGAACTGCCACAATAGATCCAAGGATTTTCTTCTCAAAAATTTTATGCGTAGAAATATTAACTTTTCTGGGATGAACCTCCACGGAGCAAAAGGATGGGGACAGATTCGCACCTGAAATTCTTAAACGATGCTCTGGAATAGAAGTTGGGAACCTGGCATTCAGGGCCAGAAAAACCTTCATGGAAATCCCATCATGTGTCCTATGAGTTGACCTTTGGACATCATATACTTCCTGTGTGGTAGCCCTCTCGGTGTGTCAAGTTTATTTGTCAGTAACATGGAAAGCGTATCTAATTCTTATTGGGACTATTACCTAGAGTAAATCCTAAATGATGTGTGCTTTCGGTTAGCATTTTTTAACTTCACATAACTGGAATCACACGGTATTATTCTTGTCTTGCTTTTCCAATCATTGTTACGCTTGTGAGATTCATCCCTGTTAACATACTCAGCTGAAGAGTACCCTCGCTACTGTTTATTGTAAATGACCCACAATTTCTTTAATCAACATACTATTGGCAGCCATATCAGTTGTTTTGCTGTTATGAGTAGCATTGCTGTGAGCACTTTTGCACGTGTAAGAGTTTCTCTAAGGCAGTGCTTCCCATCCTTTGCATAACCCAACTTATATAGCAAATGATAACATTAGGGTGGCAAACTGAAGTTATCTGCTCTGCTCCCTTGCTTTGCTATCCTCAAGGCTTGGGAATCAGAGGGCCATTTTATAAGTTATTCTAAACTCTTGCCCAGATCATTACACCAATTTTTACTGTCACCAGCATTGTGTGCATATTCCCTCTGTTCATACCCTTCCCCAAAGCCTGATGTGGACGGACACTGCCAATCTGGTAGATTATAAATGGCATCTCCTGTGGTCTTAATGTTGTACATTATACTGCCTCTATGAGTATAACAGTAGGGTTCTAGAACATGAGATTAGGTAGATGAGAGAAGCATGTCACTTATCAGTGGAAAAAAGATGGACTTTCTAATAAATGGTTTGTGATACCCAGATAGCCACGTAGAAAAAAGAGAAAATTGGATCCACTCCCCATTCCACACATGGAAGTAAACTGCAAATGGGTCACAGATTTACATGTTATTAATAACTGAGGAACTACATTTGAAGTTTTAAAATACAGATCGAGTATTTACAGATGTTTTATTGGTTGAAATAAATTGAATGGCATTTTAGTAACAGAACATTTAGTGACCAAATCGAGCTGTGCGAGAACACGGACGTAAATATTCACACAGCTGTTCACGGCAGCCCAGTTCACTCAGCTGTCCAGTGAGTTCAGGAAAAAACAATGTTTTAGTTCTGGCTTTAGTTTTGATTTGCAAATAAACCCCCATAAACAAAAACAAATCATTCCACTACAATGCAAGAGCAAGACTGGGAACAACCAGATAGCCAACTGACTATTAATGGAGTCTCTGCAGTTGTAAAGCAAAATGAAAAATCTTTTAAAAACGGCTCCAGAGTGATCTCTGAAATATACTAAATGCAAAAAACAAGATACAGAACTGTAGTATGCTACATATTTTTCCTCAAAGGGAAGAAATATATATTTGCTTACATTAGATAGAAACAATATGTATATATGTATATATACATATACATATGTCACACATGCACATGTATACATAAAGCATATCTATAAACATACATATATATACACATATCCATATCTCAGTAGCTAGATATGCATACATATATATTTCCTAACTCTGTCCACTCTAACAGACCTAGAAACAATGGCAAGCCTATTCGCAATGAGAACCCCTAACACCCAGACTATGGTCTCTAAATACCATTTACCACTAAAGAGATCTGGGGCAGGAAGAGTTCTAGGTAAGTCTGAAATATCTTGTTACACCAGAAAGTAAAGATGTCATTAAAGACCACTACATTCATGTCAAAAGAATTCAGAAGCCAATTTAAAAGAGAGTCTTCTACAAGCCAAAGAAATGTAGAGCTTCAAAAGCAGTAACTGCAAAGGATCGAAACACATAAATTGTGTTAAAACCCATGCGTCCAAAATGATACTTAAAACAAAAAACAAATAAACCAAACCCTCAATGATCTTTGGAAGTCTGTAGAAAAATCAACTCATTGTTCTGAGCACTATTTAATATAGAGGGAATAACACTGAGCATTACAAACAAACCAAACCCTTAATGATCCTCTTTGGAAGTTTGTAAAAAAATCAACTCATTGTTCTGAGATCTATTTAATATAGAGGGAATAACACTGAGCATTAATATTCCCATATAAACTATACCCCGAGGTAACCAAGTAATTGATATAGTTGATTCTTCTTGATAGAGAAACTCCAGCGAATGCAGAAGAGATGAGAGAACATCACTTTACAACCCTTATGGAAACAATATAGCTAAACAATGACCGTCAGTGGTTTCTAAAGGGCCCGGGAAACTTTATAATGGAAAGATCTGGCCAACAACATCTAAATCCACTGATCAGTCATACCCTCACAAAAGAAGAAACAAGAAGGCATGATGCTGTCTGCAGTGTATTCTTGCCAAACTATCTGATCAAGCTTTCAATCTAACTACAATAAATAAAGTCAAAGGATATAGTGATGAACACCGAGAAAAAAAATGCAATCAGCAAACAACAGAATGCGAATGCAGGGAATCTCTTAGGATAGATCCCTAGTTCCTCCACAAACAAACTACAGGGGGTGGGAGGAGAGAAAAGGGAAAAATAGAGGAAGGAAGCCTACAACTGAAGACAGATGCATTCTCAGGTGTGAAAACTGTTTGAATCCTGAATGTAACAAATAAATCATTCTTTAAAAATATGGGCCAATCAGGGAAATTTGCTTTATGACTGGATATTTGATATTAAGGAATTATTATTAAAAATTTTAGGCATGACAATGATATTGTGGTTGTTAAAAGAAAAAAGTCCTTATTTATAACAATAAAAGCGTAATATGCTAATTAGACCGGACATTCTTCTGGTCATCCTTCCATCCTTCCAGACGAAGCCGGGGCTGCGAGGGAAGCCTGGGTCCTGGGTGACAAAGGGAAGCCAGCCCCGGCAGCCGGGGAAAGGAAAGCCTACTATTGCATGAATTTCGTGCATCAGGCCTCTAGTCATTTATAAACCTAATCTAGTTTGTACAGACAAGATGACATCATCACCCATGGGGTCAAGAGCTGCAGGTCTGAGGTGTTAGTGGTGCAGGCCCTCACACCTATAGGTGAAGGAAAGGGAGTGTGTGTGTGTGTGTGTGTGTGTGTGTGTGTGTGTGTGTGTGGTGGGAAGGGAAGGGAAGAGGAATATGGAGAAAACACAACTGGCTAGGAGTTGTTAATTAACACATTGTTTGCGGGTAGTTTTTATC
>NW_006297152.1:3871169-3881029 GCF_000327345.1 Myotis davidii
ACGTTAAGAAATAAAAAAAAAAACAAAAAGAGTCCCAGAGCCTGGATCCCAATCTCAGCACCACCCCTTATTGGCCACAAGACCTTAGTCAAGGTCCTAAGCCTCAGGTCTGCCTTCCCTATAAAGTAGAGGTAACCGTTGTAGGTTCTTCATAGGACAGTTGTGAACATTATAGAAAATGCATGTAATGTACTTAGCACAGTACCCAGGCACAGAGTGAGCACTCAATACATTTTACCTTTTATTATTACTACTGTCAGTTATTACCATTGTTACTCAAGATCACAAAGCTGGGCATCTGCTAAATCTAAACCCACGTTCTTTCCAATACATTCTGATGCTGCCCACAGCTCCACCCTGAGTCTCAGTGGAGACTGAGAACAAGTAACAGTCACATTCTGCAATGAGAGATGCTATACTAAAACCTTTAATGGCACTGCTACGCAGCCTGGCTTCTGGAATCAGACAATGAGCCATGCTGTGTTGTTAGCCTGTAACTTAATGTGTCCTTACTGTGGATAGCTCCTCCTCCGGTGGAATGTAAACACTCAAGTACTGCAACCCCCTTATAAATCAATATGCACATGCATAAATTCACAATGATGAAACACTGAGCTATTGCGTCATCCTCGCAAAACATGGCCTCAGATTTGTACCACACTGGGTGCTGGCATAAATGATGTAAGGCAAACCTCAGAATCCCAACACAGAAAACTAACCAAGTGATAAAGCATCAAGCTTCACATGCGGCACAAACTTATATAATACTAGAGGCCCGGTGCATGAAATTTGTGCACTGGGGGGGGGGGGGTTCCCTCAGCCTGGCCTGGGCCTTCTTGCAGTCCGGGAGCCCTCAGGGGATGTCTGACTGACAGCGTCGGCAGGGAGAGGGCCTAAGCCATCAGTCGGACATCCTTAGTGCTGCCACGGAGGCAGGAGAGGCTCCTGCCACCACCACTGCACTAACCAGCCATGAGCCTGGCTTCTGGCTGAGCGGTGCCCCCGCTGTGGGAGCACACTGACAACCAGGGGGCAGCTCCTGCATTGAGTGTCTGCCCTCTGGTGGTCAGTGAGCATCATAGCAACCGGCTGGTCTGCCATTTGGTCAATTTGCATATTAGCCTTTAATTATATAGGATTACAATGCTAAAGGACCCATAAGAAATCTTAATTATCTCCAGTAAGATAAACATTTCCACTTCTACTTAACAACCGGATTACAGATCCTGAGAAAACCTCTTCAGTGCTATTTTACTTCTTCATGTGACAGTTCTGACCACATGCCGATTCTTGATCCGCCCTCTTTTCTCCCAACGCCATGCCTGCCTGACTCTCCTGCCTCTAGGAGAGACTGTCTCCTTCACTATCCTTTTCCATCCACAGCCCTTAGAGGTTGGTGTTCCCTGGAACCCACTGTTCCATTTGCTTCTTCTATGTACTTGCCCCAGGCAATCTCAGGCCAAACTAGGTAGCTTCAACTACCATATTTAAAAAACTTTCTTTCATTCGCTCTTTGCGCATTCATTCAACAAATATGTGCTGGGCCCCCATTGTGTGGCATCTTGTCCTGGGGATTCAAGAGGATCAAAGCAGATATATAGATGGCCCTCAACTTACAATTTTTTGAGTTTACGATGCTGCAGAAGTGATACTCATGCAGTAAAAACCATACTTTGAATTATCCATTTTTATTTTTTCTGGGGCTAGCGAAGTGCGGTAGGTGCTCCATTGAGATGCTGGACAGCGGCAGCAAGTACACCTCAGGGTCATCTGTAGGACCACAAGAGTGAACAACAGAAATTCTAGTGTGCTGTGTTGTCAGCGTTTTTTGAATATTGTGTTTTCACATCCCATCGTGTCTACAAAACTCCCATCTATGTTAGCTGCTTCTGAGGAGAAGAATAAGAGGAAGGCAATCACAGATGGTCCCAAGTTAGGATGAGCTTATATCCTGAGAATGGAGGTGCTCTGAGCATGTGAAGGTAGGCTAGGCTAAGCTGTGATGTTTGGTAAGTTAGATGAATTAAACACATTTTTAAAAATATTTTTTATTGAGTTTTTAGAGAGAGGAAGGGAGAGCGATCGAGAGTTAGAAACATCGGTCAGCTGCCTCCTGCACACCCACTACTGGGGATGTGCCCGCAACCAACGTACATGCCCTTGACCGGAATCGAACCTGCGACCCTTCGGTCCGCAGGCCAACGCTCTATCCACTGAGCCAAACCGGTTAGGGCTTTTTGTTTTTTAAACACATTTTTTATTTATGAAATTTTTGGCTTACGATGGGTTTATCAGGATGTAACCCATGCTACGTCCAGGAGTGTATGTGAGAGGACAGAGGCTCATATCTAAAGAATCACAAGATAAATGTGCAATGATAAAAGTGGTCAATGCGTAAGCATGGTGCAGTAAGAAACAGAGGGGTCTAACTTCATCATGGAGATCAGGGGATGATTCCCTAAGAAAGCGATGACTGAACTGACGTCAAACCCTTCCATCCCAAACCTCTCGTCTGAATCCCAGACCAGAATTTCAGTATATCTCCATCTCAAAGAATGTAAGTACATGTACCTAAAATTCAACATACTCCAAACTGCATTATCTTTCCTCCCAATGCCTGAATTCCCCATCTCAGTGACAGACAGTGTGATCCATCCAGAAATGTTGCAATTATCCTTTCCTCTGTCCCCTTCATCATTCTCCGTTCCCAATTTGTCACCAAGTCCTATCAATTTTGCTTCCTGTCTGTCCCGTCTCTCCATCCCAAGCATCAGTTCCCATCATGTCTTACCAAGTTAGTACCAGAGCTCACTTGCTCAGACTCCAGTGTCTGTCCCCACTCCCCCCCTAGTCTTACCCACACTCAGAAGGAACCACCTATCATGCAAAGTATGCCTCTCCCTCTTTCAGTGCCTCTCGCTGCTTAGGTTCTGGGAAATAAGTCCAAACTGTACTAGGAGGCTGTGCATATTTCATCAGTCCCCTGTCCCATCATGCTCTAGTGCAGGTGGAAATTCCAGGCACAATGACCCATTTCCAGCTGTCTCCACACCATAGCGTGTCTTCTGCCTGAAACACCCTATTTCACCTTCTACCTGCCCCCAAATCCTTCTATCCCCGCATGCCAGTCTTTGAACAGTCTATGAATCCATAGTAAAGGGAGAAAAATAAAGTTAGCAACCCAATGGAGGTCCCCTAGTATTTTGGGAAATGTAAATAATACCCTAAGGACTCTTGTGTAGCTTTTGTGTATCATCCTAATACCTCCTCTAAGAAGCCTTCCATGACTTCTCGATGTTGGGGAATCACACAGTTTATTGTTTATTGTCCAAACTGGGAGACTTTGAGGGCAGAGGAGATGCCATTAAAAACAATGTTAAACAATGGCCCAGACCAGGACTGTCCCAGGGAATCCGGCTGCGTGGTCAGCCCACCTCTAGACAGAGTTGGCCACTTTCTTCTCTCAACGCCCAAAGCACCTCTGTCTGTTCACCACATAGCATGTGTTTGCATGTCGATTCCCGCACTTATCTGACAATTCCACAAAGACCAGGCCAGGCCTTTTCTACCTGTACCACCAGCATCTCTCCAGGGCCAGGCACGGAGATGACACCAAGTGTCATCAACGAAAGCAGATGTTTGTTTACTAAATTATCTGAGTAAGAAAGATTAGTTGCCTTAACTTTGGCCAACAAAGGAATTAAAAAAATCCCGTTATCTTTTCTCATTCCATACTACACTTCTTCATTTGATTAAAGAGTTTTAAATGGGAACAAAGTCTTCACAGAGAAAAATTCTAAGCCTCAGACCAATGGCCAGATGTCAATCAACCAACAGCTATTTATTCAGCATAATACACTCTTAGGGCCCAGTGGGTATAACTGAATAGCTTATAGTTTGTGGGATGACAAAGAAGTGCATAAACAAAAATGAAAACTAATAAAGAAATAAAATACATAAACACCAAATAAGTATTACAGGAATTCATGGAAGGCAAGAGAGAGATACCACTCTTACGTTCAGAAAAGCAGCTCCCTGAAATGATGGGATTTGAAGGAAGCCTTGAAAAACAGCTTTGCCCACAAGGGAAGCAGGGAGGAAGTCCCAAGCGGGGCAGGGGTAGATGTTGGGGAGACCACCGGGGGTAAGAAGATTTGTTTTGGGAGCTGTAACTAGACTTTCACGGATTAGTTTCAGCAAATATGAAGCAACTCATTAAGGTTCCTGGACTCTTACCTCCTTCCTCAAAAAAAGTAATAGTATCTGCCTGAGACATATAGGTTGCTCATTCCTTTAGAACCTCTTTAGTTGTGAGACCTGGTAAAACATGATCTTAGGAAGATTACCTTTGGCAGAACTTTCAGATGGAAGAACTGCTGAAGTCACCCGTTGGCATGTATGAACCATCGATGTCTTTGTAAAGTTCTCAGCAAACCACAGTTTGGCAGCCTATAGCGCTCTTTACCCGACAGCTGGCCTTTTGGTCTTCTCATGAAAGAATATGGTGTTCATACTGGGGCGCTACTACATGTAAGCAACGATGGGGTAGACCTCCTTGTTGACGTTGGGGTTCAGGGAGACGCTTTTAGAAGTGGCCGCTTCCCTCGAGTTGTTGAGTGTCTCACCAATTTCACTAGCACCGGTGAGGATGGGTATAAAAAATGTCCCCACGTCCCACCTGAGTGTGGAGACTCCCCATTCCCCTTGCCCTCCCCTGCCCAGGCGGGGACAACCATAGGTCACCAAGGGAGGTCAAGCTATGCCCTGACACATGGCTTGACAATGAACTGAAATTATTTCGATTTCCACCGCGCTCAAATAAATATAGGCCCATCAGAGACAGGGAATTCTTACTGAAAAGCCATTCTTCCTGCTCTGCTCTGAAGCTCCGTCTTCCCAAAGCCCGAGAGCACTCAGGATATTGCACAACCAATGTTGGGTCTACTGTTGAAGTACAGTTTTATAAAAGACCAATTCAGCTTTATATGCAACGAGTCCATAGGTTATGCTTTGCCAGTAGTGGTCCTCAGCTTTCTCCCACTGACCCTACTGAAGGGGCCAACATAGACCACAAACTTACAGGGAAAACCAACGCTGTTAGGTATAACACTGTTTGGCATAAATGTGTCCCGTGAGCTTATAAAATTTTCATGGCGTGCAGTAAAACCACAACAAATGAGAAAAAAATGTGGTTCAAGTTAGAGTCATATTTATTTAACCAGCATTTATTTAACCAAAGGAGAAAAAAAATCAAGGTAATGAGGATGAAATTAAATAAACCATTCCCCTTCTGTGTTTAGTAAGTAGGTTTTGGTGGGCAATAAAGCCTTTTCAATGGTGCTATTATGAAAATCTATAAAACGCTTTTCAAGACTTGTTGTCCAAATCTTTCAAAATAACAATCATCATTGGGCTAGTCCTTTATTTATAATCCAACATAGTATGGAATAGCTAAATGAAGTAAACAAGCAATGTACTTCAGCTATCATTAAATGGCTTAAAGAGCCTTAAAAAGTCCAACAATATAGTAGAATCAAAAGGGGGGGGGGGAAGAGGCAGAAAGATCCCTGAACTTGGGGGTGCTCCAATTCCATTTTTTTCTGCAAGGTACAAAGCACGTGGACTTCGAGTCATGAATACTCTAAACAAACCTGCTGAGAGGGCGTGAGCCTGTGGAACAGGCAGAGGCAGGCACCTGGAAGATCTAAAGGCTTGATGGAGAGAAGTGGGAGTAATAGCGGGTGTGGGGCAAAGTAGGGCAGGGTAGAGGGCCCTGAGGGCAGGAGTCTACACTTGACAGAGAGGTGGGAGGAGTCGGGGAGAACACGGGGCTGGAGATGTGGTTAAGAACTGGAGATCAGTCAGACACATCCAACCCAAACCTTGCAGGCAGCAGGTTAGGCAGTGGGACCAAGAAGCAGGAGGGTCTATGGTGAAAATCTGTGAGACAAAAAACAAGGGGAAACCTTCAGAAAGGATAGGAAGGTGAGGGGGCCCTCGTCTTAAGGCATAAGAGGTAAAAGCAGCTGGAGAGAGAAGCCAGTGAGAGGCAGAGCCAAGGATGCGGGCAGCCCAGGGGCGCTCACTGCAAGAGACAGATCTCCCTTTCCCTGTTTTAAGTTACTGTAGAGGGAACAGCAGTGACTGCTGAACACAGCCTCTCTTGGGAAAATCTGACGAACCAAGAGGTGGGGCGACCTGAGCTGTCCCAGGACCCTCCTCCCCTCCCCGATCCTGAAGAGACCCCCCGAGTGGGAGACCCCGCGTGCGGAGGCTGCAGCACACAGTGAGACAGGCCACAGGGAGGATTCTGAAAACCATAAAGCACACTGCAAACACGAGGCGCTGTCATTCCCTGAGTCCCTCAGACACAGAAGAGTGAGACCAACGTGACAACCGTGAGCGAAGAAATATTCGGCAAATATGGCTATTGTACCTCTTCCAATCGAGATGCCCTAACCAGAAATTCCAGTAATTGGAGAGGACCTTACCCTTGGTATGTTTACTTTCCTGTCACGTAGTTTTCAACACTTAAAAACCCTACCTGAGGCACGTGCCATGGAGCTCTTCATAAACTATCTTACTGGTGTAGTAAAATGGAAGCTCGCATCTAATGCATTTCCAACGAGTTTTTTTTAATACCTTCTAGATTTTAACTAATTAGGTTAATTCCATTCCATTCAATCACTCATTGAGTGACTTCCAAGTACCAGGCAAAGTGGTGGCTGCTGGGGGTGGGGGGTAGGGTGTGTGTGTGTGTGTGTGTGTGTGTGTGTGTGTGTGGCTACACCAAGGGTCTTCTCTGTGTCCACTTCAGACCGGGAAAGCTGTCTCCTATGGGACCACATTACCTGGGGACACGTTTAATTTTAAGAAGTCTGCCGAAACCGGTTTGGCTCAGTGGATGGAGCGTCGGCCTGCGGACTGAAAGGTCCCGGGTTCGATTCCGGTCAAGGGCATGTACCTGGGTTGCGGGCACATCCCCAGTGGGAGATGTGCAGGAGGCAGCTGATTGATGTTTCTCTCTCATCGATGTTTCTGGCTCTCTGTCTCTCTCCCTTCCTCTCTGTAATAAATCAATAAAATATATTAAAAAAAAAAAAGAAGTCAAGGAACCTCTCACTACCTGGTGACTGCGACGTTCACTTCGACGTGCCTCCTCGCCAAGTTTCCGCCCAATCGCTCCTGTCATAATTGCATAACCACAGCATGTCAAGTTGTTTCTTGTTGCAACTGTAACTTGTAAAATTAAACTTCAGAACTGAGATAGTCAAGCTAAATAATTGCCTACTTTAGAAAGACGTGTCTCTGTAATTTACATGCCACTTCAGATAAGCTCCTGCATGATGATCCCTGGGAGTCACCGCCGTCACCAGCGTTCAAACGCCCGTTCCAGTGTGGCAAGCCTCCCTGCACGCAGGCGGGTCCTGTCTTCTCAGCTTTCTGAGCAGCATTTCATACGGATCCACTGCGCTCCGCTTTCCACGTTTTAACGAGAACCCGATTAATCACAACATTCCCTTTTCCCATGCTATGGGATTTCTAAAATTCCGAAGAAGGCCCATAAAATGGCCCCAAATGCCCTTGTTTGTGCTCCATGGGGCTCTGCGGTGTATTGAGAAGTTTGAGAGAAGCTGGATACTTAACACACTCGGGACCCTCTGGGAATGAGTCACCTGCCCGCTCCTGCCCCTCATGGGAGGCACCATACCTCCCTGTCCCAGCCCGGGTGTGTCCCATTCTCTGAAGGAAAACACCCGGTGGAAGGGGGCCACGAAGAGCCTGGAGCAAGCCGATCAGGAGGTAATACTCAAGGCCTGACGGGTCAAAAGTCCAACACGGTGTGGAGGCCCCGTCAATTGGCCTGGAAATGGTACCCCTCGTGGGGTGAGCCACTTTCTTCCTCAGTAGGTTTTTTGAATCAGTCCGAGAAAATAGTACCAATGTCTAAACAAGCTCTTGATTTCCGCCCTGGGGTTCTTCAAGACGCTCAAACTACTTTAGGGGGTGGCCTAGTCACCCCCCCCCAAATCCATGCTTCACAATAAAGTAAGACGGGGGTGGGGAGACACGAGGGGTTGAAGGATAAATTACGAGCCAAGAAAACCAAACGATCTGTTCTCTCACCCAGTGAAACCGAGTCAGTGTTGAAGTGGGAAGCTAGAACCTCAGGGCCTCTGAGGATAAACTTTTAGCCATGGCTCTAAGATCTCCCTACAACCAAAGCCAGTTTTCTCAGAAATCTGCTTGAATGGAGATAAGCTTGACAAGAGGTACACCCCACCCCTCCTCGGGCATCCACTCAGCCAAGTGCTGAGTTTGCTGTCTTTGTTGCTTCTCCTAGTAGCCTTCACAGCCCTTCTCTGAATCCGGTTTGCACACAGGCGCCAGGAGGGGAGGTTAATTTCAATGTGGCTGTTGCGATTGGTGAAGTGCTGGTCCCAGCAGCGGTGTAAGGCAGGTAAGTACACTCAGCTGTAGCGCAACAAAACCAGGTGATCAAACCTAAACTAATTTCCATGTCTGATCAGTTGCATTCCCAAAAAGGCAACACAGGGCAAACATGTTCTACTGATGCTACACTCCAGCTCTGGAAGCATGAAGAAGGGGAGAAAACGGAAAATGGAGCATCCTGGACTTAGAGACCCTTTCAAAAACATCACCTCCTCCCCTCAAGAGAGCTAGAGTAGGCCAGGCCCGCGGTAACCCAGGATTTGTTTTCTACCCTGGGACATCCCGAGTCCAGCCAGCTGAACGGCCATTCTCATTAGTAGAGGGTGAGCCCACTGCTGGAAGTGTTTATAACATCTGTCTGTGTAACCAAGGTGTCACTTCCCCAAACGGTCCATACTGTTTCCTTAAAAAAAAATTCTACATGAAATCTGTGGTGTGTCAGCCCCTTCCCAAGGTCTGAGTCAGAGCCTGCCTGCCTTTACCGAGGTTCTAGGTGACCAGGGTGTATCACTTTCAGAGTTGCCCCGGGAGCTGAACTTGTGGCTGTCTTCCAACCGCACACAACATAATCGCTATCTATTTTAAAACACTTGTCCTAGCCCACATACCCTGGAAGACGCCTCCTGCATAGGTCTTCAACTTCCTACTGGAAACAAAACATTTCTGTCTTGAACTTCGCTTGTCATCTGTCAGGACGAATGCGTGTTTGTGTGTATACATAATTCATCTCTGGCCGTGCAACTCCTGGAGCAAGGAAAGCCACCCCAAATGTTCCCGTCCTGCCTGAGCCAATGACGAGCTTGGGGAAAGGACTGAATAGGAGATGAGAGCCCTTAAACCCAGGGACTTCTCTCACACAAACAGTAAATGGGGAAAAAAATAATAAAAACCCTCGGTAGAGGGAGGCGGCTGGTGGATGATAGAGGAAGGGCATTAAGCTGCCAACCAAAGGCCGCCAAGCAGCGCACTTCTCCAGCTGCCTGCAGGGAGCAGTGAAACCTTCTCCTCGCTCAATAAGCCAGCCCTCTCTGCCAGCCTCGCAGGGGGCACGAATAATAAACACATGGAGGTGGGCACACAGATGCACCGAGACCCGCCACCCCGCAAAAGGCCAAAACTTCAGAAACGCCGGGGATCACGGCGCCCTCACACACATCCATCAGTCGCAGCGGGAGAGAAGGAGCTTGGGGACCAGGCAGAGGATTCTGAATTCTTATTTTCTTTCGGGCTCCGGCTGGCAAAGTACGACGGCTACATGCAAAGCTAGAGAGGTGCAGGCAGGCTGAAGGCGGCGGGGGTGCGAGTAGGAAGGGAGGGGTGTCTCACCCCAGCCACCCAGGCCTCGCGGTGACGAAAGCCGTCAGCAGCCCCAACCGCATCCCACCCCTCCGCCCCCGCCGGCAGAC